>NC_143052.1:24094090-24245606 GCF_052426305.1 Pelodiscus sinensis | reverse complement strand
TTAAACAAAGCAATGCAATGGTAGAAAAAAATTTTGTGTGTGTGAAAACTGTAGATACTGAGGATACTTATAATTTTTTTTAAAAGGGGTACTTTATAAAAAAAAGGTTAAGAAACACTGTTTTATCTAATTTCTCTCACCTCACAATTACTTACTTTTCTTAATACAGGTTGTACCTTCTTTAACCAGGACTCCCTGGTCCGGCAACATACATGGTGGTCCAGCATGGACCATGAATGTTCCTGGACCACAGAGCCCAGATACAGGGAGATTGGGCTGTGGGGCAGTAGCAGCAGGGGGGACCTGGGTGCCCTGTGGGAAGTGGGGAGAAGCAGCAGGGAGTTTTGGCCCCTGCAGTTGGACAGTAGCATGGGGCTGGCGGCAGCAGTTGCAAAGCTCTGGTCGTGGAGCTCGGGGACCAGCAGCAGTAGCTGTGAAGCTCTGAATCCGGTCACAGAGCTTGGGGGCAGACAGTGGTAGCTGCAGAGATCCAGCTCTGGTGGCAGCCATGGAGCTTCAGCCTGGGGGGTCATAGCTGTGCCGGCAGAAGCAGGGCGGGACTGGAGTCTAGCCGGGGGCAGCAAGGCTAGACGGATCACATTGGGAAGGACCTCTACTTGTCTGGCAAATTCCCTTGTTCAGGGCCAATTAGGTCCTGAGGGTGCCAGACAAAGGAGGTCCAACCTGTAGTTATAAATGCTATAAACAGAAAACTGAAAAATATCGGGCATTTAGTGACATTTGCATCATCTTTTCAGAATGAGACTCACTGGAATGTCTGAGGGGGCCAGTTGACAAAATGATCTGAGAAAAAGGATAGATTGCAGCAAAACCATTAATTTCAGCTATTTCTTGTTGGTAATACAATTTACTTTAAAAAATCCCACCAATGTTGACCTATTGGATTAATGGTATTTGTGAGTCAGTGTTGTGGCCATATGGACTGAAAATGAACTAACAGCTAACCTTGCTTTGCCACTAAGGGGCTGTGTGTGTGGCTCCTCAGGAAGCCCTGGTGCACAGCACTGCCCAGGGAGCCCTAGCATGTGCAGTGGTCCAGAGCCCCAGTGTACAGTGCACACTGCTGCCTTGAGCCCCAGTGCTGGGTTGCCCAGAGGTACCACAGCAGCGATGGCTGCCCAGTGGGTCGGCAGGGCAGCAGGGCCAGCAGGAAGTGGGGAACTGGCTGGGAGGCCAGCAGCAGGGCCAGGAAGATCAGTGGCAGGGGTCCACAAATGACCTCCCTGCAACAGAAAAATTCCTCATCCGGGACCAGTTAAGTCCCAAGGGTGTTGGACCAGGGAGCTACAACCGATAGCAGCACTGAAGCATCCACTGTAATGTGATTTTGAAATAACTGTTTTGAAATTAGCATTATTTCCTGAGGAAAGCAGGAGTACAGATTTCTAAGTAAGTGTCCCGTTATTTCGAAATAATGGGCTTGGTAGTGCGGATGCTCTGCTTATAATTTTGACCTAAGAGGGGCTATTTTGAAATAATATCTTAGTGTAGGCTGGGGCTTAGAGACTAACAAATTTATTAGGTCATGAGCTTTTGTGGGTAAAATCCACTTCATCAGATAAATTGGAGTGGAAATTACAGAATTCGGGGTATATAAAACATCTAAAGTCAACTGTAGGACAAGTGTTAATGAATTAGCTACATTCCTGGTGGATATGGCTTTTAGCCAAAATGGTCATGGACACAACCCTGTGCTCTGGGTGTCCTTAAGTCTCTGAGGGTATGTCTACACTAGCTCGTTAATTCGAGCTAGGTAGGCAAATCAGGCAACCGGAGTTGCAAATGAAGCCCGGGATTTAAATATCCCGGGCTTTATTTGCATGTTCCCGTCCGGCTGCCATTTTTAAATCCCCCTTAGTTCGAACAAACTGTGATAATACTCTTAATTCTTATTTGAAATATAGTAAATAATTTTGATTTCTCAGATATCACCATGTGGTAAGTGTTAATTTTTTGCTGTTTTGAATATACAAAATGTAAATCTATCAAACTATTTAACTTTTACAAACAAACATCAAATAAATAGTAGGGTATATTATATAGTTTTGTTGATACAGGTTTGGGATGTCTATAATAGATTGAAGTGGCAAAACCATGAGTGAGACATGAAGGTCACGCCAAATAAGTGCCATTATAAACAAATCATATGTCTCACCGCATGATCATGTAGTGACTATACCTCATATATTTTACAAAAAAGTATAATAAAATGATTTAGATAATTTTTATAATTTTATGTATTGAGTGTAGTGGACTGGCTTAGAAGACCTCTTGAGGTCCCTTCCAGTCCTATGATTCCTCCATCTGTAAAGCCAAATGAGGCCCATATTTAAGTCATTATTTAAGGTTTTGAGGCCTTACAAGGCTGGAAGCACATGCTGGATGCTCCTTTGGAAAGGTGGGATGGCCCCTTCCTAGTGGTATAAATCTCTCATTTCCATGCTTGATACATCACAAGTTATTGGTTCTAAATTTGTCCCTGGTGCAGAATGAAATGGCTTGGGTCTTAGGCTAGATTATCTTTTGGGAGAAATTCCATATTACGATAGAAACAATTAGAAGGTTTATATTTTTTATTTTTGTTTATAAAAGGCATTTATTTGAAGCTGCTCAGAAATTTGTAATTTAGACAAAAAATCCAGATGCAAGCGCATTAGTGCACAGGGTGTAAGTGAAGTGGTTAAAAGAATGAGGTAAAGACTATTTATCATGTAGGCAGCAATACTATGTATTTTAATATACTTCACAATGTTTGTCCATCTATCTGTCCTGTAATAGATCCATAGGCTCTGGCTGAGTTACTGAAGTCCCCAAATCACTATTTAAATGAGTGATGTCATGACTCCAGTCAGTCAATGGTAGAACTCCCATTGGCTGATTCATTGTTGCCAGATGCCATCCATAGTGCATGTGTTCTCAAAGATTAATAAAGTCATTAGCAGTAATCTCTAACTCAACACATTCTATTTGTGTATGGGATATGTCTACATTGACTTCTTATTATGCAGCACAGTACTATATTCATTCATACATACTCATACAAATATGCTGGTTAAATTTAGTACTTGATCTTTCAGGGAAACCAATTGTTCTCCTTAGGTCAATAATTAAAAGAGGCTAAATAGCAGCCAGTTCTCCAAAAAAGGTTGGAGAGTGCACTTTTCCTAACTTAATTCAAAGTGATTCACAATGACATATTTTAAGAGCAGCTGCTGACAATTTTGAAAGGCTTTTCTTTTTCAATGGATGAACTAGAAAAAGTGTTTCTACTTGAAGTTCTAGAATTCTATTCCTTTATGCCAATTGTATGAAGTGATATTTTTCTGACTTTTACAAAGATCCTGAAAATATTAAATAGAAAGTCATGAAAAAAGAACTTACAGGCTGTCCAGGTTCATCTCCTCCAAGGATTCTGAAGCCAAATCCAGACTCCATCCTCCGAAGGTGAACATCAAGCTCCTTGTAATCTGGACCTGGTTTAAAAGGATATCTTATTGAGTCATGTATTTTCATTTTTCCCAGTGGTTAGTTCATTTGAAATGATTAATGATGGTCCTGTTAGAGATGGTGGAAACTGTATTGAAAAGAGTGAATTGTACACAAACAGACACAGATACTTGAATATGAAGATATCATTAAAGACGATGTTGTTCAGTAAAGGATACCCAAGCCAAACTAGAAAGTGCTCACAGGTGAGTAGTACAAGGCAAATTCTGCCCAAGATACACGACATAATGTACTGCCTTCCTATGACTGCCTTTGCATTTTGATGCTCCATCATCAGTGATGGTATTTACTTTGTAGTGTTGGTCATAGTTGGCATTTGAAGCTTCTAAAATGAAGGGTTTGAAATGAATGGATAACACAACACTAACTTGAACAAGTTTCTGCACAATTAACATTTCAGGAGCTTTATAAATAATTAAAATTCCTGCTTTTCAGATCACTGTAACTCAACTGTAAAAATATATATTCTGTGCTGAAACTCATCATACAAATTTTCAGCTCAGGAACACAATGCCTTTTTAAAATGAAATTTCTGGAAAATTTATTTAGTTAATTTAAAAGTTACTACTGTATAAAAAGCAATATTCAAAATTTTGGACTTTTTTGCACTCACTACAAAAAGAGAGAGGAAATGAATTTTTAAAGGAAATACAGCGAAGCAGTGAGCATTTAAGAGATTGACAAGAACTGGATGCTTAATAAAGATGAGATTCAGAGGGGTAGCTGTGATAGTCTATTTCAACAAAAACAATGAGGAGTCCTGTGGTACCTAAAAAAACTAAAAAAATTATTTGGGCATAAGCTTCTATGGGCTGGAATGGTGGAACCCATCTGATAAAGTGGGTTCTAGCCCATGAAAGCTTATGTTGAAATAAATTTGTTGGTCTTTAAGATGCCACAGGATTCATTTTTAATAAAGATGAGCTTTTAATAACAGCAGACTAACATTTTACTCAATACATTTAAGCTTACTTCTGGATGCTTTCCTAATATAGGACAGGGAATAATTAGGGTGGTTTCTTTTACAGAGTTCACTATTCTCCATAATTCGGGATAGTGTTTTTCAAGATAACCATCCACAATAAAATTAAAACTACAAAATAAAAAATGATTTTTTTAAATGATTAGTTTGGCTCTATGGTATTTTTATTTCACCAAAAAGTTCATAATTTCTCCAATTCAGTATTGCTCCCTCAAAAGGGCAGGCCCAAGGGTTTTTGGCATCTTAGTGAACTATGACTTTTGCACCCCCCATTCAATATAGAGAAAAATGAGAATTCTAGAATGAAATTTTACCTTTATTTATTTGCCATTTGAAATGAACAATATAAATATTAAATTAAATATTTGTATTGCTTTTTACTACTTTTAATTAATCCTAACACAATTAGGGTATGTCTACACTACCCCGCTAGTTCGAACTAGCGGGGTAATGTATGCATACCGCACTTGCTAATGAAGCCCGGGATTGAATTTCCCGGGCTTCATTAGCATAAGCGGGGAGCCGCCATTTTTAAATCCCCGCTGCTTCGAACCCCGTGTAGCGCGGCTACACGGGGCTCGAACTAGGTAGTTCGGACTAGGGTCCTATTCCGAACTACCGGTACTCCTCGTGAAACGAGGTGTACCGGTAGTTCGGAATAGGCACCCTAGTCCGAACTACCTAGTTCGAGCCCCGTGTAGCCGCGCTACACGGGGTTCGAAGCAGCGGGGATTTAAAAATGGCGGCTCCCCGCTTATGCTAATGAAGCCCGGGAAATTCAAATCCCGGGCTTCATTAGCAAGTGCGGTATGCATACATTACCCCGCTAGTTCGAACTAGCGGGGTAGTGTAGACATACCCTTATACTGTATAGGGTGGCTGACACTTTATAAAGTTTTAACCATGTGGAGTTATACACAGTGTTTCTGGTCAGTTCTATAAAGAGTTGCATTTCAAGTTGCAACTGTCTTTTCCTTCCAAAGGAACTGATTTTTGGGAAGCTTTGAAAAGCTTTATTTTTTGATACTCAATTAAGTCTGTTTTTGAGTTGTAACCCTTTTGAACTAGGCCATTGATTTGTGTAAACATTTAGAACTTTGCTTTTCATGCTTTTGCTTTCACAAATTGGGCAATAATTTGTCTGAGGCAAAGTTTAGAAGCTATTTCGTGCTCTAGTGAGATGGTGTCCAGCCCAATAATTCTCTTTTTCAGCATGGACAAACAAAGGTATGTCTTTATCAATTTTAATTTTGAAAAGCTACGTTCCCCACTAGCAACAGAAACTGGAAGAGTCAACAGAATGAAAGAGCAATGCAAGTAAAGAGCAATGAAAACGCTGGGGAAGTGGTCTGTGAATCTGAGTGCTGAATGCCAAAAAGTTAGGAGTGATGCTCAGCATCATAATGTCTAATGTTTAGGGGCTAGAAAATGACTGCAGTCCACAAAGCCTACGTTAGGCACCTAGGCTCCTGGTACAATGAGTGGGGAGAAATAGGTACTTTAATCTGCAATTCACAAAAGCCAGGATACAAAGCAGGAAGCCACCTAAGACGGTCAATGAGAGATCTTGACAAGAAGGGCAAATGCTAAGCATAATACACCTTTCACCTATATAGGTTTCTATGTCCAGGCTATAGGGAAGTGAGTCTCAGTGGTAAACCCTCTTATGGATTTAGATGCCTATGCGATTTTATCAAGAGGATAGGAAATAATGGTGCTCACACATCTTATAAATATTAGCAAGTGGTTAGACCATACTCCTGGGATGTGAGAGCCCCAGGTTTAATTTCCCTGATGGTGATGAGGACTTTAGCATGGAATCTGTAAGCTCTCAAAAAAGTGGTCGAAGCACTGAAGTATGGGATAGTCTAATGTAGTACTCTGTCAATCTTCCCCACTGAAGCTGTTCGACAAAGGATAAGTAATTACAGTAAGTCAGATACTGTAATGAGCATCAGTACAAGAACTGCTGACATTTTTCTTTCCTAAAATCTTCTCTCTGACTGCATAGATTTAACTAGGTAAGGTCCAGACCGTTAGGTCAAGGCCAGGATCTTGCAGCCTCTCATAGTACTCTACTGTCATTTTGGAAGCTCTTTGACTAATTAATGGTTTTGTATGCCAATTAACCCTGGCAAAACAAATGTACCTTGGCAATCTACATTAGCCATTAGCTACTATATTTTGCCATTAGTGTAGTTCCTGAAGCACTGAGAAATTTGCTTAAAAGAAGGATTCAGCTATATCCAGTAGAACACTACAAGACAGCTTATTTTCCCATCAAGTAGTACAAAGCTTCTAAGAGTAAACAAAGGGGTAAGAAGAGATAGAACATGAAGTGGATGTCCAAAAGGTATTTTGGTATATCCTTGGTGTTTGGCCCTATAAATTCAAGGCCTTGAGTATTTTTTTCTCTGTCAGGTGTTACCAAATTTTGCCATTTTTCCTACTGGAGACAGTGAAATTTCTCAGTAGCTCAAATTCACAAAGAAAAAATAGCATTACTGAGAAGAAAACACTCATGCCTTAAGACATACTGTATCCTTATGATAACTATAGAACATCTTTTCTCTCAATGGGTTAGATTGGCACCTTCCATTCCAACTCAAGAAATGGGAAATGGATAGTACTGAAGCTCTCGGAGCAAAGCAGGGACTGAGTTGTGGTAGAATAACAATTTGGGCTCTTCTTCTTATTTGTTCCACTGGATCTGTGGCTTACTTTCTCCTCCAAACCAGCTTTTTTAGATGGGGAGTAGCAGTTCAATACTAGCTGCTATTCTCTTGCGCATGAACCATAATAGAGGTAGCCTGCACAGGGAATCAGAATGTGTCTTACACAACCGCCCCTCCCCACCGCATGCACTAGGAAGCTTACAGTTGATTGCACTAAAATTCATGAAGATTAATTGCAGTCCTCTCATTCCTTTTTTCTTCAAAGTGAGATTTTTCTAATAAAGTGTTTGGCCAAGAAGAGACAATACTAATTGAAGTGCGGTCTTATAAAACAATCTGGGATCCACATTGCACTGTGAACTCCAACGTACAGAGGATGATCTGATCACAATACAGGAAGGCTATGTCTATACTGTAGGCTTTTTGCACAAGAATGGCTGATCTTGTGCAAAAACTTGCGGAGCATCTGCACTGCATGTGCATTCTTGTGCAAGTAAATTTACAGTAAGGTGTCAGAACAGAGGGCTTCTTGTGCAAGAGTTATTCCTCTCCCCACGAGGAATAAGCCCTCTTACACAAGAGCTCTTGCTCAAGAAGGCAGTGTGGATGAGCAACAGGGGTTTCTTGTGCATGAAACACTTATGGCTAAAATGGCCATCAGAGCTTTCTTGTGCAAGTGAGCATCCACACTGCCATGGATGCTCTTGTGCAAAAGCACATCTTTTGCTCAAAAGTACATGGCAGTATGGATGCGCTCTTGCGCAAGACTTTTTGCGCAAGAATTCTTGCACAAAAGAGTTCTTGCACAAAAGGCCTGCAGTGTAGACGTAGCCTAAGGGTATGTCTACACTACGGGATAAGGTCGAATTAAGATACACAATTTCAGCTACTTTAATTGTGTAGCTGAAGTCGAAGTACCTTAACTTGACTTTTGGTGCTGTCCACAATACAGGAAGTCGAAGGTTGACTTCCCTTTCTCCTTGTGGAAGCATGACTACCAGCACTGACCGGAGTGGCCTTCTCAGTTCGAATTAGCATGTCTTTACGGGTATGTCTACACTACCCCGCTAGTTCGAACTAGCGGGGTAATGTATGCATACCGCACTTGTAATGAAGCCCGGGATTTGAATTTCCCGGGCTTCATTAGCATAAGCGGGGAGCCGCCATTTTTAAATCCCCGCTGCTTCGAACCCCGTGTAGCGCGGCTACACGGGGCTCGAACTAGGTAGTTCGGACTAGGGTCCTATTCCGAACTACCGGTACTCCTCGTGAAACGAGGTGTACCGGTAGTTCGGAATAGGCACCCTAGTCCGAACTACCTAGTTCGAGCCCCGTGTAGCCGCGCTACACGGGGTTCGAAGCAGCGGGGATTTAAAAATGGCGGCTCCCCGCTTATGCTAATGAAGCCCGGGAAATTCAAATCCCGGGCTTCATTAGCAAGTGCGGTATGCATACATTACCCCGCTAGTTCGAACTAGCGGGGTAGTGTAGACATACCCTACTAGACCAGCTAATTCAAACCCTGGAAGATCGACAGAGGCAGCTTCGCTCTTCTCTGTAGTGTAAACATACCCTAAGGGTACTACAGAGCAATGAGGAATTCCAACTGCTGAATCCTGATGAAGAGGAAATGTGGTTTATTATATAAAAATTACTCTTTGGTGTATTATTAATGAACAACAGTGATATCTCAGACATGATTTGAATATGAAAAGGCTATCATCTCTCAATTTGATTCTTGTACTCTATTCATCCAAGTCCCTGGATGCATTTCACATTGATAAATGGACACAGAGATTTTTTTTGAAGGCATAAAACTAGAAGAGAAGATGTGTCACTGAAAATGATTGATTCTATTCATGAATGATTTCAAACCTCACAAATGCAAAGAGTGATATTTTGTATGAATTAATTTGGCACATGGGATGATGCTGGAATTATATATTTCTTCTTCAATCTCTTCTACATTTTAATTAAAACAAGAACAAAGAACTTCATTAGAAAAAACTGGCAGTCTTGCTGTGCTTATTCACTTTTCCTGCTAAAAATAAATATTTGTTTGGACCTTTTCACTCCAGGTGAATACTAGGAGAGAGAGAGAGAGAGAAAGGAAGAAACCAAGAACCAGGAGATAAATCAGGAATTTGAAAACTACTACTATGAACTGTGGTCCATGTGAGAACAAAATATATAAATATATTCATATTAGAGTTTCAAATGCTCTTGAAAAGTATGAAAAGTTTTTAGAGCAATTATGAAACTGCTAATTTCCATTATTAGTGGTATTTTCAATTTACATAATTCTGTTTTTATATATGCAAAGGAAGTAAATGAAGGCTGCACAATAGAAAATAAATAAGATTGATAATTAGATCTGTATCCTAATGCTGAAAGTTTTTCTCCAGAGGGAATTTTGTAGCCAACCTGTAAGCCTTAGAGGGAATGCAAAAAACAACATAAAGCTGTTCCTGCAAATCTTTAGGCACACAAGAAAAGGAATTTATGTACATAAATATTCGTAGGATATGGGCCTTAGAGAGGGCTTTAATGGAAATGGCAAATCAACATTCACTGTACCCACCGCACTTGTTGCAGTTGTTTATTTAACAATATGAAATTTTAGGAAATGATATACATTTCAAAAGAATGAAGGCAATTCAAACATCGACAAAGTTCTTATTTACAAAAAATGTTAACAGACAGTTGTGGATGGATGAAATTTGTGGTCTGCATAACCCACCCTTTCTATTTGTTAGCTTGTGAACCTCAGTTTCATTAGAAGGCATAGGGAGATTCCTTCTGGCATCAGATATTGGAATATTTTTATGGTAAATTAGCATTATGTGAATGAACATTAATGCCACCAAAAAGCATATAAAAGATTGTTACATGAACAGACAAGCTGGATGAAGAAAAAGGAAAACTTCACTCTGCTCCAAATAACACTCCACATTAAGAAGATTTTTAGTGCTTATCATTCTTTATCCCTGTCTAGTTAAATACCAAAATTAAAAAAGCTGTACTATCTAGAATGGTGACTGGACACTCATGACTGGCTAATACCTAGAGTAATGATTAAAATAATGTTACTTTAACATAAAATGGAGGACAATTATTTTACAAAACAATGAAGGCTGAAGAATACTTGCCAGAGGAATCCACTCGAAAACCAGTCCTGGGCGGCACTTGCTCTGAATGGGAAAATGGGGAATTAAAGATGAAATACGTTTCTCCAGACATTTAAAGATGTAGCGCCACTTTTTCCTGTCATGATCTGAATGGTTAAAGTGCAATTGCTACTTTAGCTTAGTTATGTTTCCTCCTCCTTTTTAGCAGACCAATATAGTTCAGCTAGGTATAAATATTTATATACCATCCAGTTCATTTCTTTGTAAATTGTAACTGTAAATAGGTAGTATCCCTTAAATGGAAGTGGCAATCGCCTTACGTGGATGTTAATGTAATTGACACTGTAGATGCTAGTGGAAATGGCTATGTTTATTCATCAGCAACAGCAAAAGAGAAAGTTAAATGGTTGAAGTTAAAGGACTTAGCCTCGATTTCAGTGAAGTTTACTGCAAATCCCTTATTATCACCAATGGAAGCAGGTGTTTGTAAAAGGCATGTGTATAACAACCAACAATAAGTGAACCTGAGGCAAACAGAAAGCTGAAGTCGCATTTACAGCTTTTGTTTTTTTAAACTGTGAACTTGTTCTTTACAATCTCTGCTGAGAACTACAAGTGAATTGCAACCAGTTCACATTCACTAGCCAACAACAACTGGTAAATCAAGCTCTTTTACATTCAATCTACCTTTTCTACAAAAGCATGATTTGTATTGATGGTATAAGTGAAGTGCTTTCTAACAATATGAGTAGCTGTAGGAAAACCATTAAATGGAGACGCATATGTTACTTTCCTGAGTTAAAAGCATCTCAGCATGGAAATATCTGAGAACTCACACAAAGGATGAACTGGCTTTCTTGGAGCAGCTCCAGTCTATTGTGGATAATTAAAAATCTCTCCTGGGAAAATACAGCATGATGATGTTCACTTGAAAGTTGCTGATCAATATTATCAATACTAATTTAGAAAGCATTTCCACATGATGGGTGGCAGAGTATTAACTAGCCTCTGCTGAATGCTTTGAGAGATCAAGGCACAGCTGAGTGAAACACCAAATAAATATGTATATTGATGCAAGAAAGATTACTCTGGGAGCTGTTTAATTCATGCAATGGTTATTACTAAAACAAAGAGTAAGATTTTTTAAGGAAGTGCATGCCTTCAGTTTAAAAAGCTAGCTATTTAATATTGTCACTTTATATGTGAATTTTATACTGTATATTGGTATTGGTATTTTCAATAATACCTACGTGACCTAGGACCACCATTCTCATTGACTTTCAATGTGATTCATGCTCCAAAGTCACTTAGCCCTTGTCTACACTAAGTAGTTATTTTGAAATAATTCTCCTTATTTTCAGTTAACAAGCAGAGCATCTATACTACCACGCCCTTTATTTTGAAATAACGGGCTGGTTATTTTGAAATAATAACTCCAGCTTCCCATGAGGAATAACGCTTATTTCCAAATAGTTATTTTGAAATAGCGGTAGCATGGATGGTAGAATGGATGCTCCACTGCTGCTATTTCAAAATAACTACTGTCCAGAGTCATTCAAAGTAATTAGTCCCCAGTGCTTCCTGGGGCTCCAAGTCGAGGTAGCACGTCCACATTAAGGGAGCCTGCCTCGGACTAATTTCAAGGCTTCCCTCTAGTGTGGACATGTTATTTTGAAATAAGTTATTGCAAAATAATTTCCTAGTGTAGACATGCCCCTTGTGTTAGAGCTACAAGAGGAACATTGGTCCCAAACTGCCTTCAACATTTAGATGCCACAAGCCTTCACAGTTCCCTTCTCCAGCTGTCATCTATTCCTGTAGGTAGGTGCTTAAAGTTTTTGGGTGCCTAAGTTTCTGCCAGCAGGCATGTGCACAGTGATGTAAATCTAGATCTTCAGTGCCTAGCTCACACCTAAGCATTAGTGAGATTCACAAATTAGGTGTTTGCTCACCTATTTCACCTTTGGAACTTGAGATGGTAGGCATGCTCTGAGGCTGCCTTTGAGAATGTCTATAGGACCCTATCCTAAGTAAACTAGAGGAGGAAGTGATGCTGCCATTGCCAATCATGTACTGCAGTGGTTAGAGTACTTAGCCAGGATGTAGAAACTGCAGGCTCTATTTCCTATGCAGTTTGCTTCAGAGGAGGGTCTTGAACCTTCCCAAGTGAATGTCCTCACTTCCTTTTTGTTTGCGATGTGCTAGACATGCTGGTCCCAGCATATTAGAGATTGAATATGGGTGATATATAATGTTTTATTGGACCTGTTGCAAGAGTTTCTTCTTACAAAGTATGTTTTCCATTCTTCGAATCATAGTAGCCTTTCTCTGCACCTCTTCCAGTTTGAATTAATCTTTCTTAAACAGGAGAGACCAGATTTGCACGCAAAATTCCAGGTCGGGTCTCACCAGTGTGGTACTAACACTTCCCTGTCTCCACAGGAAATACCTTGCCTGATGTATTCTAGGATTGGATTAGCCTTCTTCATGGCTGCAACACATTGAAAAAACAATTGTGATTAATCTCGCTATTAAACAATACTAGAAAAACCCTTTACATATTTTTGGATTTTTTTTAAATTTTAAAATATTTTTTATTTCAATTACTACACAGAATACAAAGCGTACAGTGCTCACTTTATTTTTTATTACAAATATTTGCACTGTAAAAAAACAAAAGTACTAGTATTTTTCAATTCATCTAATAGAAGCGCTGCAGTGCAATCTCTTTATTATGAAAGCTGAACTTAGAAATGTAGAATTATGTAACAAAAGTGCACTCAAAAATAAAACTAAGTAAAACTTTAGAGGCTAGAAAGTCTACTCTGTCCTACTTCTTATATAGCCCTTTACTTTTACAGGAGATTATTGTGCCCACTTTTTGTTCAAAATGTCATCTGAGAGGAAGAATAGGCATTTGTATGACACTACTATAGCCAGCATCGCTAGATATGCTAAAGATTCATGTCTCTTTTCACTTCAACCACCACTGCAGAGGACATGTGTCCAGACTGATGATAAGTTCTAGAATATAATGATCCAAAGCAGTGTGGACTGATGCATGTTCATTTTTATTATCTGCGTCAGATGCCACCATCAGAATGTGGATTTTCCTTTTTGGTGGTTCAGGTTCTGAATTTCTGCATCAGAGTGTTGCACTTTTAAGATGTCTGCAAGTATGCTCCACGCTTTGTTCCTCTCAACTTTTAGAAGGCAATTCAGATCCTTAAACTTTGGGTTGAGTATTGTAGCTATCTTTAAAAATTTCACATTCGTACCTTCTTTGCATTTTGTCAAATCGGCAATGAAAATGTTCTTAAAATTATCAACATGGCCTCTGGAATGGTGGCCTAATGCATATCTGGCAATGCCACCTACAAAATGTCTGTTCTCACTTTTAGGTGACACTGTAATTTAGAAGTGGGTAGCAATGTTTCCCATAAATGTAAACAAATTTGTTTGTCTGACCAATTGGCTGAACAAGAAGTAGAACTGAATGGACTCTGAGGCATGTCTACACTAGGAAATTATTTCAAAATAACTTATTTCAAAATAGTAACTCCCAAAATAACTATTTTGAAATAGCATGTTGAACACTACAGAAAAACCTTTGAAATTAGTCTAAAGCAGGCTCCCTTAATGTGGATGCACTGCCTCAACTTAGAGCACCAGGAAGCTCTGGGGAGTAATTACTTTGAATGACTCTGGCCAGTAGTTATTTTGAAATAGCAGTAGTGGAGTGTCCATGCTACTGCTATTTCAAAATAAGTGTTATTCCTCATAGAAATCCTCATAGTTATTATTTCAAAATGACCAGTCTGTTATTTCAAAATAACGGATTTGATAGTGTGGATGCTCTGCTTATTATTATTATTTAGACCCCTAGTGTAAAGCAGAGCTTTGGTTCTAAAGTTTCACATTGCTTTATCTGTAATGCAATTATTTTTGTACATAATTTTATATTTGTAAATTCAACTTTAATGATAGATAGCACTCCAGCACCTGTATTAGGGGAATTAATAAATATTATTTCTTTTCTTTTTTACTGTGCAAATATTTGTAACAAAAATAAGTAAAAAGTGAGCACTCTAGGCTTCATATTCTGTGGCAATTGAAATACAATATTTAAAAATGTAGAAAACTTTAAAACATTTAAATAAATAGTTTTCTATTATTGTTTAACAGCAAGTATAATTGTGATAATTTTTTTAAAAGTAGCTCGACCGCCCTAATTTTATTGAAACCAAATTGCTAGAAATGGTAAATCTCACCAAACTATTCAGAGACCCTTGATGATTTTGAGCACTAACAAGCTGTGAAATATGCTTTAAGCAATTACTTAAAAGACATCCTGGTGTCTTCATCTTCCAAACAATAAGAGCGTTCAGGCTAAATAAATGAAAACATTGTAGGAAAAGTTGGCCATTCTCTTGGGTTTGTTTGATCTCCCCTCCCCTCCTGCCCTTTGGCAGATTCCAAAATGGGACCCAATATTTTAATAACAGGCTAAATGAAACCACCTTACAGTCTGTCACTTTTGCGATCACCAGAAAATCCTAGAATTTTGTGATCCATTTGTTCACAAATGCAGAATCTGATGTTGCTAATCTGCTGTAAAGTCTTATTTCTAACCACCATAATGTGAAGAGAGATTTCCACAAATGTCTGGAAATTCAGAAGAAGAGCACAGAGCAGCCATGACGTACATTTTCTTTATGGCAAGCTCCAACTAAGAATAACACCATCTAAAGTACATAATCAATATTCACTCTCTTTCAATGGCAAGGCTTTGGTATGTTTGATCACTATTAATGCACATTATTTCAAATGCACAATATTAATATATATCCTAAAAATCACCTGTTGCATTCTCTTGTCTCCAGGGGAAACTCACATTCATTGGTCTCTTTGATGGTTGCTAATAAAGATACTAATTTTTATTTATTTACTTATTTATTTATTTATTTATAAACATTGATATTTCCAAGAATGCTTTGAGATCTGCTTTCTTCTGGGTAAGGAAATAGCTTGAGAATTTCCCATTCCTGAACAACTGGCTTTTCTAGCCTCAGTTGCAACCAGATGTCAAGGTCAGCGGTCCCCAACCTTTTGGGGCTGCCGAGCACCCGGGGGCGGGGCTGCACACGCGCTGCGTGCCGGGGGTGCCGCCGTGCATGTGCCGTGCACCCGGGGCAGAGGCTGCCGATGCGTTGCGTGCCTGGGGCCGGCACCAGGGCAGGGGTTGCCCATGTGCCATGTGCCCGGGGCCAGCACCACACATGTGCTGCGCGCCCAGGGTAGGGACTGCTCATGCGCCACGCGCCTGGGGCAGGGATGGCCCAGATCATTCGGTGGGCGCACATAAATGCCCTGGCGGGGACCATGGCACCTGCAGACACCACGTTGGGGACCACTGGTCTAGATGAATGTCTCAATAGAAAAGTGGAGGAGCAAGATCCATTCTGAACCACACACTCCAACTGCCTTGAAGTTCTACCTTACTGCCTAAACAGTAAGAGTTAAGCAAATTGGTACTGCCTAAATGCCCACGAAGGGATTTTATTCTTAGATCTACGACAGAAATTTAAACAGTTCTATCTAGAGGAAGGGAAACATAACTGTAGGCTGTATCCTTCCAGTCAAAACTTCAAGGGGGCAACAGTTAAAGATGGAATCTTTTAGCTGCTCAAGGGAAAACATAATAAGCCTTGCTGAATGTGAATCCAAAGATTCAGAAGTAGAAGTAATTTTAAAACAAGAATTAATCTACTTCTGTGTCTGCAAAGACTGCAGAGATTACATATAGGCAAAAGCATCTGAGAGCAAATCAGAAATCTTATGAAACTATTCACTGGGGCAGCAGAGAAGAGGGAAAGGAACTTATGCATGGGGCCAGTCTACCAGGCAGGTGAAAACAGGTTTGGGAACATGCAAGTATGAGTCTTTCAGGGCTGTGGGGGACAGGAAAAGATGCCATTGACAAGAAGACCACTCTGGAAAAGCTACCCTGCACCCAAAGGCAAGATAGAGAACACTAGGGAGAGTATACTTTCTTCAGATCTGCTTGATGCTGAGCAGATTGCGGAGCACGATGATTTCCCTGATGTAGGAGGTACTATGCTCATAAGGGTCTCTGAAGCAGAAGCAAAGACTAAATAGTCCATGTGAAGAAACTGCTTTCTGCAGTGAAAAAGAAAGGGGGAAAGCTTGGAGTCAGAGACCCAAGAAGAATTAGAGATCTAGTGAATGGCGATGCATAAATATGATTACATAGACATAGATTCTTAGGACAACTTCCAATGTTTAGAGATGTGAAGGCAAGAAGGCTTTTTTCATGGTGGGGGAGGAGACGAGGAAAAGAGAAGGCATTCTTGTTGATTTGAGATATGCCACGTAGAAATGGAGGTAGAGGAATGATAGTACCCCCAAATAACTTTGGGCCAGAGAGAATGGGATGACTATAGTGATGGCTCAAGAGGGAAGGTAGTTGTGCTGATATTAGTAAGAACACAGATAAAATCTTCCTCTGTTATAAACAAACCAGCACAGGGAATCAACAGAAAGAGTATAGAAGCGTTGGAATCCCATACCCAAAGTGAATGGAAACTGTCACCATGTTTGGAAGGGAATAACAGTTGGAAGTCTGCTATACTGAAGTTCTTGCTCCACTGAAAAGTTCCTAATGGGTATTTTGTGCCATATACAGTGGCAGGAGCCCAGGGGCTATTTTGTCCAGTGGGGAAGTATGTAGTACAGGGGCAAAGCCATCACCACCCTGGAGATCTGTATCTGGTCTGACTGGCACCTTTTGGGTACATCTACACAGTGGCACTATTTTGGGATAATGTCTGTTATCCTGAAATAGCGTTTTGTGCATCTTAACAGCATGCCCGTTATTTCTAAATACATTTGAAATAACGGGCTTCTTATTCTGGCTTCCTGTAAACCTCATACATGAGGATTAAGGAAAATGCTGGAATAGCAATTTATTTCAAAATTAGCTCAGTGTAGACAGCGCCAAATTTTGAAATAAGCTATTTTGAAATAAGCTACACAATTAGCATAGCTCACATTGTGTAGCTTATTTTGAGGTTCATGCTACTGTGTAGACGTACCCTTAGCAGAACTAAGAAAAACAGCACAGTTGAATTCATCTCTTCTTTTGTGTATTGACCAGTGAAGGGATCCAGATCAAAAGTGGAAAATTCCAGGATCAACCTGACAAGGGGCAATTCTGATAGAAATTAACCTAACCACGAAGAACTTACGGAATTTCATGAGGAGTTGCAGGATTCTGTCTGCCATCTCTGTGGCTTCTCTCATAGCCTGCTAGATGGAGGACATGTTGGGTGCTGGAATGGAGCTAGTCAGGTTCAAATTCTTATTTCTGATGCTTCTAATGGACCTTTGTGTGAAAGCAGCTCTGCAGGGAAGCAGGTCTCAATAAGAGAACAAGAACTGGGGAAGGGCTGACTACAGGCAGTCTGGCATCAGATTCCTGAGACAAAGACAGTGAAAGGAACAACTGACTGGTCGTTCTCTGCCCATATATGAACTTCAAGCAGAGCTTATTTTTATTTGTCTTTGATTGTTTTTCTTTTTTGACAGGAGCTAAAAAGGGAGAGAAGGAGAAAAATGAAAGTTAAAGGAGAAAGAGAGAGATGATGTTCATCTGTCTAGGACAAAGGAAGTCAGTCAGACTGAAGTGGAAACTCCTGGTCCCTTTACAATGGTGTATGCCTCCTTATTTCCTGGTAGATGGAGTTGTAACAGGGAAAGGATATTGCACTGATTAAGTCTGTCTTGTTTAACTCTTCTGAGGGGTGTTTAACTCTGTTTGTTGGTCCATGTTCTGCAGAGGAACCTATTACTGCTACTAGTTAAATGGAACTCCTTGAGCAGAAGTTGTTGAGTCTTATACCTACTTCCTGAAGGATTAGGATTTTGTACTGCTTTTAGTCAGTGCTGAAGGTTGCTACATAAATTCTCGGCTGTGGGTTTGGGGAAGAAGAGATGTTTGGCAGTCACTCAAAAGGGCCATTCTAAGAACAATGGCAGAGTGGAGGGGCTGTCAAGGGTCTGGCTATATATCTTCACTAGGGAATTTTCCTATATTAGGGAAATTCTAAGCCAATTTTAAATTTGCTCTTTGCTGCCAGAATGACGAGAAACAGAACTGGCAGGGCTGAATATCTCTCAGTATATTTTAGGTTTTTCATTTAAAAGCGGATTAGCTATAGACTATTAAGTTCATTTTGGTTGTTTTGAATTGACAACACTGAAGTTCGCTTTTGAGTTCGCACAGAACTCTTCTTCAGCTGAAATATGTATAACAAGTCGTAATTACTCCACAAATCAAAATATAAGAGGTGGAATTCTGACTCCAGGCCCGCCGACAGGGGGTGCAAAAGTGGCAATTGCTTTGAAGCCCAGTGATTCAAAAGGGTCTAGGTCTCTGGCCACCATTGCTGCTTCTGGTCCTTTAAATTGAAGCGGGGGTGGTGAGGAACAGTGTGTCATGCTCCAGGTGGCACTGAAGGCTGGCTGTCCCCACCCTGACCTTGCTGCCTGAGGCTCTGCCCCTTCCCCGAGCGTGGAACTGGCCCCAATCTTGCCCAGGGGCTTTGCAGTTCTGTCAACATCCCCTGCATGACCTCACTGAGGTCAAAAGTGAATCTCCCATTGATAGAAACATGGTAACATAATTCGCATTGACACCTATGGGAATTATTTGTATCCTGTGGGAAAGAAACTAGCACCATCTTGGATCCAGAATTGGGCATATAGAACACTAGGATCCCTCCCTCTCCCTCACAGTCTCATCAGGTTATCTTTATTATGTATCTTCCCTCCTTCCCCTATTCTGCCCTGCCCTATCCACCTCACCTTCCCTTCTTTTCCCTTTCATTTCCATTTATATGATGCCTGCCTGATTACACCCTCTCCCGTTCACAAAAATAAAATTGTGACAGCAACATGATGTTTCCTGCCAACACGTTGTTGACTCTGCTGGTGTGTTTACCTCTTTCCTTAGCCCACGTCTATCTTGTCTACTGAGAGTGTAAGCTCTCTGCAGGCAGGGACCATCCACCACCCCGTGTTTGAATTGTGCCTTGAACAATGAAGCCATGACTGAGACTCCTTGTTTCTATGATGATGATAAATTCACAATAATTATATTTGTATTGCCATAGCACCTAATTCACATTGTGCTGAGTGCAGAACAAACACACAAATATATTTTACATCAAGCATCAACCCCTGCTTCCTCTTAAAGTCAAGGGGAGATTTTCCAGTGAATATAATGAGAGTAGAATCATACCCCCAGTGTCCATTCCAAACATATGCAGTAGGATCCATTTACCTAATGTTTCATGCAAGCAGTTCTCATTAGAGTTATATCCACATTAAAAAAAGACACTATTTTGACTCATTGCTTCAGTGATTAAATTTAAATTATCTTCATTATATTGTGAATTACCATTTATAAATACATTCTATTTTCTGATCTGCTATTTTAGGCAAAAAAACATTCAAGCAACTTTTTAAAAAATGTGAATTGTTTGAGTGAAACATATTAGAGCATGTTGAAAACTTCCATTAGTGGTAAAACTGACACTTCATATTAACATAATCCTTTGGGAATGACTTTTCAGTTTGGCAATCAAAATCACTTTTCATCCAGATACCTGAGTGTTGATAGTCTCATAATCCTATTTGAAAATGCTTTGGTTATATTGTCAGCTCCTATAACCAACAAACATGCTTTGTAATGACAAGTAATTCTTTCAGAAAAGATGCACAGTACAGGAATGATTTAATATGTGCCTCTTAAATTGGCCTCTCCATTTAATATTGATTCTCTCTGATTCAAGGGGAGTTAATTCTATTTTTATATGCAAAATATAAGACATTTTTATATCATAGATTGGAGTAGCAAAGGATGTGGAACAAAATTGTATAGCATGGAGGAGATATTTCACTGTAAGTTAGTCACCGTAACTATATTTTAGAGAATAGTTTGACAACAGTAAGCAATACTTTATACTTATAAATTCATTATTTATCCCAAAGCACTTTACAAAGGCTGGAAAGCATTCTATTACAGAAGTGACCAATGAACAAAGAGGCTAAATGACTTGCCAAACAGCATTCAGTAGTAGATCTGAAACTAGAAACCAGATCTTTCCCCCATGTACAGTTCACTACACCATAGCTGCCTCATGAAGAAAGGGTTTTTAAGAATGATTTCCAAAATAAAAAAATAACTTGTTAAAAACTTATATTTGATGTATTATAATTCATGTGGCAGATGATGAAACCATGCACACACACAAAAATGAGAGAAAATCTTTTGGTTGAAGAAAGTGTGTGTGTGTGAGAGAGAATTCTATGGAATTTTTCTTTCAATTTTTCATCAAAATTTTATACATTTCCAGATTTCTAACCAGGTCTACTTGTGGCTGGTTGTAACAGCTCAATTGTGATGTCCTTACATAGAGTAATAATTGACTTATGAGTTCTGATTGCCTGCAGACCACAGGGCTGGCCCTAAAGTGACAACGTGATGAATCTACAAACTTATCAAAAACTGATTTTTATCTGCTCTTAAGAAGCATCACATTAAGGGAGTCTAACCATTAGCCTTTATTAATGGAACTTTCAGGGTGTCATATTTTCCATCAGTTTAATGCTGTCTGGAAAATATTTCCCATTGATTTTATTTTAAATCAAACCTAAATCGACCAGTTATTGTAATACTACAAAAGAAATAAAGTGTTGGGATTACATTAAAATAAAAGTGCTTGAATTAAGTGCAATCCCCCAATCCTAGAAACAATTTCATAAACCTGAAGGTGAAAAATTTTTGATTTCCTTATTTCATTAAAGCTACACTAATTAAATGCACTACATGCATACATGTGTTATGTACTTGTTTAAAGAGGATTCAGAAGTTGTTGTGGACGTAGTTTTTTGTTCTCTTCCAAACTGGTCAAACTATTTGACAGCATTGTGATGGTGTATTCCCCCAGATACTTTCCTTCCCAATTCCTCCCTTCCCCCCCAAAAAGGGAGGAGAAGGTCTTCCATGCTGCCTACAGAAGCTGTGTGGGATATATTCAATCAGGGCCCAGTAGCCCTAGTGCAAGAAGAGCTACAGCGCCGAAGGGAATTCTCTTTTTTTGCTGGAGCTGAAGGAGTGTGGATGGCGTGTGGCTAAGTGACAGGGCAGCACTGCCAAAAGCCAAGGAGAACAAGAAGGACCCTGAGTTGTTTGTCACAGGACAAGAGCCTGAGGTGAGAGTGAAGATGGCACAAAGCAGTGGGGAAGTGCCCCAGGGAATCAGAGAAGCTGTGCAACATAGATAAAGGGGCACAGACCCTCTGGGACCCAGAGTAGGGGAGTGGGACTGGGACTGGCCTGGACATTGATGCATCACCGAGTGGGATTTGAGCTATTATGGCCCAGCTGGAGAGCGGTAGCCAGGAATCCCCAAGAAGGCAAAGGCATTGTTTCTAGGGAGGGAGCCCTAGGGCACTGATCTAACAGAGCAGAGACAATCTGAAAAAGAGTGTGCAGGTGCATGCACTTGGCCAAGAAGGCACTTACAAGAGGTGAGCACACTCTATTACAAGCACACACTTACAGATGATGCATTTAACTGACAAGTAACTGACTGCTCTCCTGATCAGAAGAAAAAGCAGCATGAGAGATTTAGAAAGCAGGAATTTTTGGCCTGCCAGTAAAGCTGGAAATGTAGCTGTCCACATTTTGCTTAAATAAGAACTTATCACATTCTTTCTACTGGCATTTCTGTGTCACATCAGCAGCCTTGGATTACCACACTGACGACAGAACTCATGTATGCATCCTAGCTACTGGGAAGAAACATTTCACTATAATACTTTTGTTACAGGAAAGTACAATGGAATTTGTAAACAGTTTATACCATAAGGAATATTGTGCCATATAGAGTCCTAACAATTTTCACATCAGTGCTTGATTGATGTGTTACTGCAGGGGCTGCTGGGGAAATCCTACCTCATAAACTTTATATTTATAACAATCAGTACTCAATATAGAAAAGTAACTGAGGGAGGATTGGAAGTACTTGCAAAATATTGCACCCTGGGGTTGAGCTGGGAATCAGTGAAATATGAAGGTGCTAAAGAACATGAACATTGGAGAACCTGTCTTATGTGGGAAGGATATTAATTGATCTTTGTTATTTTAGATTTTACTTTTTCTTCTCATTTTCATATATTTGTATTCTAGCAAGAAAATAATTAAACATGTTAAATTCAGGACACTATCTGGTATTTAACTCCTGAGAAGGAAAACTGTTGGCTCTCTGGCTGAAGCAATAACATTTGCTGAATGGCAGTCAGCTTGTAATTCCTTCCGCCATCTGGTGCTCCTGAGTCATATATTTAACTTTCATTGTTATTAATGGAATGTATATGTATCGATTAAAGGTATGATATGGTTTTTTATATTCTAGTAAGGAGAGAATGTCTTCAAAGCAACAAAACCTTACAGGTAAAAATTTTACTCATGGAAAAAAAATCTGTAGGGTTCCTATTTAATATGAACCTATCTCCTTCATGCTATGCTGCAGCAAAATAATAATTTCATCTATGAGTGTAAGCTCCATAAAGGCAATTGTTTCAAAGAATGCTAAGAAGGCACTTCTCGTTCTTCTTCCCATGTTGTCAGACATTTTGGGCTTCCATTATTCTGTGGATATAGAGACACCTTTCTAAAGCATCTCTTCTTGACTTTTCTTTGCTACTTGGAGCTGTTTCCAAGAGATTTGTTGCTTGTGGCTGGCTACCGTGACAAACATGCTATTTTAGAGAATTACAGCAAATGAAGCACAGTTGCCCACCATTGTTTGCAGCAGTGCATCATTTGACATGGTCATCACTGTCTAATCTCTGTTGCTAAACTTGTGGTTATATAAAATGTTCATATAGTGCATGTAACAGTTGTAGCCTGGACATGTTCTGAATAATATTTCCATTCAGAAGTCTAGTTTACAATTCAGATTCAAACACAAAATGTCGAACACATCCCATCAATGTGGCAAAAATCCATATAAGGTCAGAAAGATACATGATATGCCAAAGTTAGAAAAATATTCTGTTAGGTAAGAAAGAGGTAAGTAAAGCATCTTTATCCTCTGTAGGAAAGGTAAGTGATATGATGAGTTGAGCAGTCTGGCAGCAGAGCCAGATTTAGAACCAAGCAGGACGGATTCATGCAACTTTGCTCTACCTAATGAATACACTCCCTTCTTAGCTATCATAGAAGAAATGATCCCAAATATCTTGTCATCATAGGAGAGTGTCTGTAAAGTGCTTTGAGATCCTCAGATGACATGGGCTATATAAATACAAAATAACAGTAGTATTATATTAAGCTGAGCAGACCTAATAAATACAGTTTAATTATGAACATGAAAAAATATGCAGCATGATCTCTTTTTTTTCAAATGATTCCACAACAGGATTATTTGGACTTTTTGGGAAAAATGAACACTTTACTTTTTCCCTCAGTCATGCCATGAGAGTGGTAATAAGTCTATTCTGGGATACGTACTTTAAATTTTAAGGGTATGCTGAAGAGTATCAAACTGACAGAACCATCTGCTATGAAGCTTGGTGTGTGTTATTTTGAAACCCCTCTCCCTTCCCTCCCACCTTTCAACCCACACTTTAGTTGCTTCACTGGTTAGTGGGTTTCCTGCACTTTGTTTCTCACATTGCCAGCTTGTTGATCTATTCTACAGCTATGAGTCATGCTTCGGGTATGAGAGGTCCCAGATTTGACTCCAAGATAACCCCTTTCAGGAGCCTGAGTTGGTCCTATAACTTTAAGAGGGAGTGTAGCTCAGTAGGCTAAATGTACCTAACAGGCGTAAATTCAACCTGAACCATCCGGATCTGAGGCCTGATAGATATTTTCAAACTTAAGAAAGCCCTGGCGCTCCACTCCAGGGCAAAAGCCCTGAACCTTGGTGCCTCCCAGGGGGCTGAAGCTCTTAGCTCCAGCATCTCCTCAGAGGCTGAAGCCCTGGGCATTTCCTGAGAGGCTGAAGCCCTGGGTTCCAGGAAATACTCTGTGAGAATTTAAGACTTGCTGCTAGGATTGCCAAATGGTTTAATCAAAAATACCGAACACTGCCCCCCTCCACTGCCCCAAAAAGAACACCGGGAAAAAAATTCTGTTGAGAAAAAAGGGGGAGACCAAAGTTGTTGAGCAAAAACAGCAGTTATTAAGCATGGCCCCTTTAAGAAGAAACTTTTTTTGCAGCCATTTTGTTTTTCTGTTTTAGCCATAAGACAAGCCCCTGCGGAAACAGGTAAGCAGGGGGGAGGGGGAAGGGGCATGGGCTGGGCCCGGTTGCTGAGTGTCGTAGAGTTGCCAGGTGTCCGGTATTGGAAACCCCCTCAGAAAATACTGGACATTTTAGGTGTCCAGTATTTTCTGAATTTTTTTACTGGACAGGAGGCAAAAATACCAGACTGTTCGGGTCAATACCGGATACCTGGCAACCCTACTTGCTGCCTAGTAACTGCGAGATTCTGAGTTCAAATTTCAGCAGGGCCTAGAGTTGAGTTTCTAGGAATTATTAATTGGATGCTTTCCTAAAAAGATTTGCTCTAGAAATTATTTTAGAGGTTCTATGGCTTGTGTTATACAGGAAGTCAACCTGCATTCCCTCTGGCCTTGGAATCCTTGAATCTATTGCATAATACAAAAACAACAGGGAGGGGGATGAATTCAAAGGGCTAAAGAGCTTTGTCCATAGTATCCATTGAACTAAATTGGCAGGAATAATGGAGACACTGCTGGACTCAGAAGCAGGGCCGGCCCACAACATTTTGGCACCTGAGGCGGGGAGCTCAAATGATGCCCCCATGCCACCTTTTCTTCTGCCTGCCTGTTATGTCTCATGTGCCTTCCTTCCTCCAGCAAAGCACTCCATCATCTCTGTTCAGAGAGAATATATATGCACCAGCAGCAAACACAATTTTCTACACTCTGGGTCCTAGTGGCGCCTCCCCACAGTCTGGCACCTGAGGCAGCCGCCTCAGTTTGCCTCATGGTAAGGCCAGCCCTGCTCAGAAGAATGATTTAAAGTTGGAGGTGGCAAAAGTGTGTGAATAAGAAATGTGCAATCATGAGAACTGGGGAATATGTATGTGCTTTCAGCTCTCAAGCATTACATTAAAACATCAGAAGGATGGCATAAGCAAAGAAGAATTCATTAGACCACAGGAAAACATTGGTTTTAAAATATCTTGTTTCAGGGATGCATGGAAGACCAGGATATTTCTAAAACCCTGAGAAGTACAGTTACTGTAGCCTTCCTCTGCTTGCCTCATCTTGGGTTCAGTTTAGGTTCATGATTTTTGTCTCTGTCTACAATTATCTACAATTTCCAATTCTCATTAGGGCAGAACTCAAGGGAAACCAAACATTTGAATGGATGTGTTCAAGTAAGTCTATCCAGAATTCTTATTCCTTCCCAAGACAAGAACAACATTGGCATGGAATATCCTACCAAGCATGATAAATTAGAATAACTTGCTGAGCATGAGGAGTGGTAAGCAATTAGAACTAAAAATCTAGCTTAAGGATTTTTGCTCATAAATGTACATGGGTCAGAAGATGTTTTCTGATGGATGAGAGAAGGTCTTTCATGACACAAAATCACCTATTTGAGGACAAAAGCCCTACCTCAATGTTAATACTGATATCAGATTGCAACCATATTTGAATCATATTAGGGCTGAATATGAATTGATCTTGATATTTTCCACAACTATCGGGATCTAAGATCAAAGCAGATCTCATACTGTACATTTAGGTATTTCTTGATTTTCATCATAAAGTATTTTTTCTATCTTGTCAGGTAATCAATATATAATTTACACTTGTCAGCTCTTGTCATGATGGCTTCACCCCAAGGTGCTGCTCATGCTGAATTGAAAGTGCAGGGCTCTGCTAAAATACTTCATTTATTAGAGAAACGACCCATATGGGGAACAATTATTTGCAAAGGGCTGCTCGCTCCTTAAAATGGGACATCAAGTCAAATATATTTTGAGCAACAATGCTGAGTTACCAGAAATACTTGGTAATGATGGATAGTCCCTTTTTACTTTCTCTTCTCCTTACAGTCTTCCTCAGAACACAGCACTTTGGAGAATAACAAATCAGCACTGAAATTCTTTCTCTTTTCTTTTTTTTCCCACTTAAGCCCCGAGAGAGCCATGCTTGAAAACTGTTTGCAAAGTTTGTTCAAATATGGCTCCACTAACTCTTTTTTCAAATCTCCTTGGCTTTAGTCCACTCCGCATCAAACATTTTCAAATATGTATCTCTCATGAGTGTAGGTAGAACTGCTGCCAGGAGGTTCAATCGAAAATAACTTTTCAGAACAGTGAAAAAGATTGGATTATTAATATTTATTATCTGTATTGAAGTAACATCCACAAGATGGTAGACACTGTCCACATATGCACAGGAAAACACAGTTCCTGCCCTAAAGAGTTTATCATTTAAAGCCAACCTTTCAAAAATGGGTACCTAAAATTAAATTCCCATGTTCAGAGTGGGAGCTGCTGGTTGTTTGACACTTTGGAAATTCTGGCAAGATATTTAGGGGCCTGTATATAAATTTGGGACTCTAACCATTTTGGAAAAATGGACTAAGAAGGCAAGCAAAATACAAAGGGTGAAAGAAGAAGTTACTCATCTTCATGCAGTAACAATGATTCTTCAAGTTGGGTCCCTGTGGATGCTCCAATGATGGTGTTGGGCTCATCCTGGCCCTGCAGCTCGGAGATTTCCAATAGCTGTGTTCAGCCGGGTTGTGCATGCGCGATCAGCAGCTTCTGCCATTCATGCCCTTTGATCGTCGTGCGCATGTGGCTCCCTGCTCAGTTCCTCTCACCGTTCGATATCTGGAAAGAGAGAAAAACAACTCCAGAACGGGGAGGAAGGGCGGGATGTGGAGCACCCATGGGGATTCATCTCGAAGAACCATCATTACTGCACAAAGGCGAGTAACTTCTTCTTCTTCTTTGAGTGTCCTCGTGGGTGCTCCACTGATGGTGACTATGTAGCAGAACCTCATGTTACGTTTCCGGAGTTAGGGTTTGTCAATGACTGAAAGTACTGCTGAAGCCACCAAGGAATCTGCTGCCCACCGCTGAACTATTGCATAATTGTTCATGAATGTCAAATTTGAGGACCATGTGGCCACTCTGCAAATATCCGGCAATGAGACTCTGTGGACAAAGGCAGTGGATGTTGCTACTGGCCTGGTGAAATGTGCTCTAGGTAAAGCCTGCAGGGGCTTGTTGCAGATCAAGTAGCAGATAGTGATGCAAGAAACTATGACCTTCGAAACACACTGTGAGGATAACGGGTTGCCCTTGGTGTGGTCCGCTATGGATACTAGTAGGTGATCTGTTTTGCGCCAGGTCTGTGTTCTGTCGATGTAAAAAGTTATAGCTCAACATACATCTAGGGTGTAGAGTAGCGATTCTTGGACGGAGGCATGCGGTTTTGGATAAAAGACCCACAGAATAATAGGTTTGTTAACATGAAATTGTGTAGAAACTTTAGGGATGAATGCAGGATGAGTGTGCAATATAATTGAGTCTCTGTTGAAAACCGTGAAGGGTGGCATTGCCATTAGTGCTGCCAGTTCACTGACCCTACAGGCAGACGTAATTGCTAATAGAAATACCACCTTCATGGTGAGCATGTCATGACTAAAGGCTCAAAAGGCAGGTACATCAAGGTGTCTAGTACCAAGCCCAAGCTCCAAGAGGGGTGTTGGGGACTTCGGGGAGGTTTGAGGTTTGCTACCTCCTTAAGCAATCTCTTAGTCAGCGGATGGGCAAAGATCGAATGCTCATCAATGGGTCTGTGAAAGACACTAACTGCGGATAAGTGCACTCTAAGGGTAGAGATAGAGAGACCTGTTTGATCAAGAGATAGTACGTAATCATATGTATTGGTGAAGACGATGGATCATATGTATTGGTGAAGAGGATGGATCGATGTTGCTGTTCTTACACCAACCCACGAATCTATTCCATTTTGCCAGGTAAGTCTTCCTTGTAGATTCCCTTCTACTGTGCAAAAGAACTGCCTTCACCGCATCTGAGCAAAGGTGCTCCTCTATGTCGAACCAGCTAGGAGCCACACTGTCAGATGGAGGGTCTCCAGTCTTGGATGCAACAAGGAGGTGTGGATCTGAGAAAGAAGGTCTGGGGGGGGGGGGCAGAGGATGTGGTGGTTGTAGGGACATCCTGTGGAGGAATGGGTACCAAGGTTGTCTCACCCATGCCGGTGCTAGGAGAATAACTCGAGCTGAATTGTCTCTGATCTTTTGTATCACCCTCGGTATAAGCACCGTAGGTGGAAATGCATAAAGCAGAGGTCCATCCCAGCGGACTAGCAGTTCATCCCCAAGGGACCCTTTGCCTACGCCCCCTCTCGAATAGGATAGGTGACATTTTTTGTTGTCATAGGTAGCAAAAAGGTCTATCTGAGGTGATTCCCAAGCGTGGAAGATGTGGTTCAGGACATCAGGATGGATTTCCCACTCGTGGTTGTGAGGGAAATGTCTGCTGAGTACGTCTGCCATGACATTGCTTGTACCGGGTAAGTAAGACACTATCGGGGTGATGTAGTTCTGCACGCACCAATTCCATAGGTGGACTGCTTGTGCACAGAGCAATCGGGAACACGCTCCTCTTTGATGGTTGATATAATACATTGTGGCTATATTGTCTGTCAGGACCCGGACGGTTGTACCAGTAATGTGCTTCCAGAAATATTTGCAAGTGATAAATACGGCTTTTAGTTCCAGGAGACTGATATGTAGAACGGCCTCTGCTGAAGACCATCTCCCCTGCACATGCCATTGATGTGTGCGCCCCATCCAACAAGGGAGGCATCTGTAGTGAGTTGGCTTGATGGCTGCTGACATTGGAATGTAACCCCCGCTAGCAAATTTTTGAGGTTCAACCACCAACCTAGTGATCTGTGAACTAGAGGGGTTGGATTTATCACCTTGTGAGTGCTGTGTTTTGTTGGGGTATATACTGACACTAACCAATGCTGCAGGCAGCATAAATGGAGTCTCGCATGGTGAACCTCAAAGGTGGTGGCAGCCATATGACCCATGAGGCGGAGGCACGTGAGCACAGTCACTGTAGGGGCATGGATGACAACCTTGTCTAGTTCCTGTATAATCTGAAAATGCTCTTGAGGTAAGTATGCATGAGTGGAGGTGGAATCTAGTCGTGCTCCTATAAAATTTAGGATCTGCGTGGGATCTATAGTCGATTTTTGCTCATTGATTATGAGTCTGAGCAATTGGAAGGTTTGTCTGTTTACCGTGATCATCGATTGACCTTTTATGAGGCAATTGTTGAGGTATGGAAATATAATCATGCCTCTGCACTGCAGGTGAACTGCTACAACTGCCAGAGTCTAAAAAAATCTGGGGGCGGATGCAAGGCCAAACGGTAGAATGCGATATTGAAATTGATTGTCACCAATGATGAAGCAGAGGAAACGTCTGTGAGCTGGATGGATCATTATATGAAAATACGCAGCTTGAAGGCGAGAGCTGCAAACCAATCGTCCTTGTCCAATGATGGCATTATCTTGGAAAGAGTCACCATCTTGAACCTTTGACGGCAGAGGTACTTGTTCAACTTCCTGAGGTCGAGGATTGGCCTCTACCCTCTGGTTTTTTTCTCTGTGAGAAAATACCGTGAATAGAACCCTCTTCCTCTACTGGGGAGGAACGACATAGCTCCTATGGACAGCAGACGCTGGGCCTCTTCGTTCAACAGGGTCTCGTGAGATTGGTCCCTGAAGAGGGATGGGGTTGGTGGATTTGTCGGTGGTATGGTTGTAAAGGGGATTGTGAGCCCTGATACCATGAGTTGTAATACCCAGTGGTCCAAAGTAATAGCCACCCATTGAGCTTGAAAAGGTTGTAGTCAATGGTGAAAGAGATAGGTGACCTGCTGTTCCGTCTTTACTGGAAGGACTTGCTGCATGCCCTTGACAGAATCATCAAACTTGCTGCTTTGAGTTTTGCTCGTTGGCTGTATGAGGTGGTTGGAGTCATCTGCGCTGTGGGCGTTGTCTTGCGCGCAACTGGTCTATAGGTCGCTGTTGATGATGTTGCTTCTGAAAGGGGTAGTCATACCTCCTCTGATAGGGATAGTACTATCTGCGCCTAAAGGCAGGTGTTGAGCGGGAATCCTTTCCTGAATGGAGGACCTCATCTGTTTTTTCCGTAAATAATTTGTTTCTGTCAAAGGGGAGGTCTTCCACTTTCGTTTGAAGCTCCTTGGGGACTGCTACAGACGTAAGCCAGGATAAGCGTCTCATCGCTATTGCTGTCGTAGTGATGTGGTCCGCTGTGTCTGCCACATCCAATGAAATTTGTAAGCTAGCTCACACTGCTGCGAAACCTTCTTGCACATAGGATTTCAAGAGGGGACACTTGATTTCTGGTAGATACTGAAGCAGCTGAGAAATCTTCTCATAGTTATCAAAGTTGTGATTAGATAACAAGGCAGCATAATTCACTATGTGTAAAAGCAGGGTTGTGGAAGAATATACATTCCTACTGAATATATCTAACTTTTTTACATCTGACGTCATCTTGTATTGTGATGTTTTGGCACGCTGTTGTGTACCACCAAGAAGTTCGCATGTGGGTGATTAAACAGGAACTCCAGATTTTTGGAAGAGACAAAGTATTTCTTGTCCATTTCCCTGCAGGTCAGTGGGACCGATGCTGGTATCTGCCAAAGGACTTCTGTAGCCTCCATGATGGCTTTGTTGATAGGAATGGCAACTTTTGCACTCCGTCTTGGGTGAAGATTCTTCAAAAGCCGATACTGCTTCATTTGCACCTCTGTTGATTGGACCTACTGGGACTGGGCCACCCATTTGAAAAGGTCCTGAAACTGTTTGAAGTCGTCCGGAGGAGACATATCCGCTGGAAACACCAGCTCATCAGGAGAGGAAGACGAAAGGTCAGGAATTGGGACATCCGTTTGTTGGTCCTCCACTTCCGACAATTGGCCTTCTTCAGTCTCAGACTACTGTTTGGTTGCACCTGGACTGCATACAGGAGGGGTCAGCTGGTGATTATGTGGGAACTACGGTGGTGTATGTTGCGCTGGCAGTGGATCAGAGCGAGGAGATTGGTGACGTGTGCACTGGTGATAGTAATGACGCACAGAATAAGGAGAGTCATGACAGTGGTCATAGTATCGGTCAGATGGGTGAGGTGACGAGTACCTGGACGATCTGCAACTTGGATATCGCCTGTCATAACCGGCATGCAGGATCAATGCAGAGAATAAGAGTAATGTGGTGACTGCTTGTGTGGCGGAGAGTAGGATAGTTTCCTGTAGTGATCATGGAAATGAGAGCGAGATCTGTATGACGAGTAGTGAGACCTGTCATGGTAGTGATGTCTTGGACTGTCCTGGCGGTAAACCTGCTGAAGTGGTGACTGGTATAGTAGAGGTGAGGGGGAGGGACCTGGTGAGAATGTTGGAGACGGGGAATGGGCATTCCCCTGTCTCTGTGTTTTGCCAGTCGCTTTAGCTGTGCTGGTGCCAGCTTCTCTATTGGTGCCAGCTCCTGCCTGTTTAGCAGCTCTGCTGCTTTTTCTGCCGGTGCTGCCACGGTTTACACCATGGGATCATCCTGTGGTGCTGGCATCAGAGCCAGCTTGCTTGTCGGTGCTGGCGGAGTCCCCTTCGGTGCCGATCCCACTGCAGAGAGAGGCCTTGAATGGTGTGGTGCCGCGGAGTTGAATGGTGTGGTGCCGGTGGCTTTAAAGCGCAGGTGCCGCTCGTCAGCACTGAAGCTGCCTTCGGCGCTGAGAGAGATCTCTCTGGGGCTGTCGTCTTCCTTGTTTTTGCCTCTGACCCCGGCACCAAGGGTCATGGGGCAGAGCCGGAGGCCCCTGGCTTATCTCCTGTGCTGATCCTATTTGTAGGATCAGGCAGTCATGAGCGCGCAGGGGACAGCTTTCTTTTCTTTTGTGCAGCTGGCTCAGTGGAGGAGACTCTTTTTTTTTCTGCTTCTCCCCTGGTTGTTTTGCTGCAGAAGAGTCTGGGTCCAGCACTTTATCAAACAGTAACATTTTCAGGTGCATATCTCTGTCCCGTTGGGAGTGGGCTGTCAGTTTCAAGCAGTGCCTGCATTTTTGGGGGATGGGCTCTCTACACAGGCATGGGCTCTCTACACAGGGTGCACTTTTTAAAACCTGGGGATCCAGGAATCCTTAGATTAGTGAAGTTTCTGGTCAATGTCAGCCTGAGGCTAAAGCCGCTACTGGCTGACCAGGAAGCCACGGTTTAAATCACTTGTTAACGATCATTTGGGGTTTTTTTTTAATAAGAAAAGAAATGTTGAGTAACAAGGGGGTAACCTATTTACAACTAAATTAAAAGCTGCTGCTTCTTTTTTTTTTTTTTTTACAGTTCTCCTGAGGAGATTGAAAGAAAGGTTGAGGAGATAAGAGCTCTGTCTGTGGCCGAGGACAGTTGAGAGGAACTGAGCAGGGAGCCAGGTGAGCGCAACGATCAAAGGGTACGAATGGTACAAGCTGTTGATCGCACATGTGCGACCCAGCTGACCACAGCTATTCGAAATCTCTGAGCTGTGGCACCGTAATGAGCCTGACACCAGCGGAGCACCCATGAAGAAGAATTCTACACTGTGTCTCTTGCAATGTTGGCTAAAAGGGAACAAATGTGGCTTCAAACTCCAAGATTACTGATGGGCTACTAAGAATGCTCAAAGCGCTACATGCCTGAATACAAGGGGGTTATATGAGAGAGTACACAGGATATTCCATGATCCTATGCAAGGCCTGTATTTGAGATATTCTTTACTGGCTGTAGAATCACAAAAAGGGCCATAACTGAGGTTACATCTACACTGCAGCCTTTTGTCGGCCGAGACAATGCAAATGAAGTGCTCATTAGCATTTGTCATGCTGTCATTTGCATAGTCTCTGCTGATGCTTTTTGCAGAAGAGGTTTTTGTGCAAAAACAAGCAGTGTAGACAGGGCTGTTTTGCGCAAAAAAAACCTTTTGCACAAGATCCCTTATGGCTCAAAAAAGGAGGTAGACAGGATCTTACACAAAAGGGTTTTTTGCACAAAATGGCCCCATCTATACTGCTTGTTTTTGCGCAAAAATCTCTTGTGCAAAAAGCATCAGCAGAGAATATGCAAATGACGGCATGACCAATGCTAATGAGAACTTCATTTGCATTGTCTCTGCTGACAAAAGGCTGCAGTGTAGACATAGCCTGAGTGAAAAATCTCAATCAAAGAGTGGGGGAGAAAGACACAGTCGAAATACGTATAATCTTCTATACACTTGGCCAACTCACCACTCCATTACATGTCTATCATCCCACTGTCTGTAACTTTGTGTAATAATTACTCAACTATATCCAAAGACCACCTACCTTGCTCATTACTAATAGGCTAGCTTATTGGAGGTGACACTGAAGAAATAGATTACATGGAGGAGAAAATTGGTGGAGAGAGGGTAATGTGCATTTGGAGCTATGTGGAAGAAAGTTAAAGAGGGTACTTTGGAGGAGCAGAGCAATGAGCAGTCAAAGCTATCATCATTAGCTGAGTGGAAGGGGTGGGAAGAGGGGTGATAAAAAACAAGAACAGAAAGGAAAGGAAGGGTAGAAATGTGAAACACCCTGAAAGGTTGAACTTGATACGTTAGAAAAAAGGGATAACCAGTAGAGGCATCTGAGATGGGGATAATACATATAGAATGACTGGTGAGGAAAATGGTTTTGGCAGCAGCATTTTGAATGGAGTAGAAGAGTGTGATGTGGGCATTAGAAAGGCATAAGAAAGGCCAGAGAAGATTAGGTTTATGGTCCATGCCAGCGTTTCAGCAGTGTGGGTAGAAAGATTATGTAGATTCTTAGATAAGTTATTATGGAAGAAGTAGCCAGATTTGGGCCTAGCTTGGGAATGTACTTAATGGAGAGAGAATTGTCAAAGATAATTCCCAGGTTATGGGCCTGGATGATGGGAGAATGGTGACAAAGTGACACAATGATAAAGAATGATGGGAGAGTGTCATAGTATGCTGAGTAGAAGGATAAGGAATTTAGTTCAGATTATCCTTGTCAGTAATTATGCTGTATGCTTGAGAAATGTCCATCTTATTTCCAGATCACTGATTTTTAGATAAAGACAGGGTTACTTTGGGGTACTTTGACACAATTATTAGAAAATGATATAGATTTTATTCTTGTTTTCTCTTTCTGATAATTCAGGTATTTGTATGTAATGTTCTAAACACAGATTTAATAAATTATCACATTTCATTTCATAGTGGCTTTATAACAACAGTGATTGAAATAATTCACTTATTATAGTGATATATAGTAGACGTGGTTTTGAAACAAAACTAAATCAGGCATTCCCAGCCTTTGTAAAAGTCTGTTTCTGAATCTGAACTTTGTTGCCTTAGGCCTATCTCCAGTACACAGGGTCAAACTGATGCCAAGGTAGCTAATCTGAATCTACACCAATGTAATTCAGTGCAATATTTTGCCCATAATTTATTTATTAGTTGGAGAGCCTTCAAAGAGAAAGGTGCTTTAAATACAAGCATAAGATAATTACTGTAAGAACAAAAATGTAAAGAATAACACATAATATTTAAAATTTGTTCTTAATTTAAGAGCTCTAGTTTACATAGAGCATATAATTTTAATGTAAAACTTTATAGGAGAATATATATATAGAATATTTTTTCCCTTGGCCCTGGTCTACACTAGGGAGTTATTTTGAAATAACTCCCCTTATTTCGAAATAATAAGCAGAACGTCCACACTACCAAGCCCGTTATTTCAAAATAATGGGCTTGTTAGTCTTAAATAATAATTCTTGCTTTCCATGAGGAATAATGCTTATTTCAAAATAGCTATTTCGAAATAGCGATAGTGTGGATGCTCCACTGATGCTATTTTGAAATAACTAGTACCCAACATCATTCAAAGTAATTAATTCCTGGTGCTTTCTGGGGCTCTAAGTAGAGGTAGCACATTCATATTAAGGGAGCCTGCCTTGGACTAATTTTGAGGCTTCTCTGTAGTGTGGACATGCTATTTTGAAATAGTTATTTCAGGAGTTATTTTTTCAAAATAAATAATTTTGAAATAATTTCCTAGTGTAGACATGCCTTGATGTGGAATACATGCAATAAATTCCTTAAAAACATGAAAAAAGAAAATAATGATATGAATCTTGGAGATAGTTTTGTTTTCTCTATATCTTCAGATATTACATGTTAGTGAATTTTTAACAGCCAGGTATAGTATAATAACAAGCAGAAAGTCACTGTATGTAAAACAAACCAACCAACCAGAAGTTTCATTTTTATACTTCAATCTAAGGTTAAGAATAAGCAGAATAATTTAATGTTAAATTTGCATCACCTTGTCAGTTAACTTACAAAGAAGATACTTTGATGTAGATTGTTCTTCTATGAGGACTTAAGACTTGGAACTGGGGAGGGGAAATAGCAAGAAAACATACTTGTACAAAAGTTGAAACTTAAATATGTAAAATTTAGACAATTTTAGAATAAATGTATCAAGGTAGACTTTGAATCATTTGTAATAGTATGCAGTAATTGGATTCATGTCTGGGTTACTTTAAACTACAATAGATATAATTATGTAAAATATGTCAGCCTTGACACATTCATAGGCAAATGCTTACAATTATTAAATGCTCAGCAGGGTGAACAGCACTTTCACTTACGCCTACTTTCATAAATAGCTCTTGACTTCTCGTATAGCTCATATGGGTCAGGTTTTCTTGGGTCAAAGGCCTCTGTTGAATCAGGAAACGAACTCCTGTGAAGGGTGGGTGGAAAGGGAATACTCTGTGGTATAACTGGAGCAGATAAACTGGTCTGAGGGCTGCCTTGATTCTCCCATCGCTCCATCATCTATAATAAATGATACAAAAAAAAAAAGATTAAACATCTTTTCACCATACTGTGACTAGTTTAAATACTGTAGAGAAAATGGCTTCAGTTACAACATGTGGTAGATATACATTTATTTTGTAAGGGCTAGAAAATCTTCTGGGTACCTTTGGGATTGAAAGAGGCTCTAAATTTTATTTTAAAATTACTTAAAATAAATTTATTTAATTATTTTTTTTATTCTAAGGTCTTAGTGCTTACAGATATAACAAAATACACAATAGAGAAACAGCTATAATTAAAAAAACACAGCCATGTCTTTCCCAACTATGTATTGCACCCTTCTCATATGTACAAAGTCTTTCTTGTCTGACTTGCTTCATTTTTCCCCTACTAGGGAACTCCATGGAAATAGATGAACTTTCCAGTATATCCTCAAGCATAATTGAGTTTGTCCAACCAAAAATAGGATGTAGTAATTTCGAGATTGGAGGATTCCCCACCAAAGTTTCCTTGCTACCAAATCTCTCTATTTAAATCAGAGGTTCTTAACCCAAAAACAGCTACATCTTTGTCACACATCAAAAGCAGTGATCTCTCAGGCAGCTGGGTCTATCATTATTTGGGAACCCATTCTGCAATACTACTCAGGTTGAGTGGCACTTGCTCATAGCTCCATTTGCCTCACTGACGCTACTCATATAGAAAAGTGCCACTCAGTGTGACTAAGAATTTTTTAATTAGGCCCACCAAGAAGTATAGGTTAAAACCAACATCTTAAGTATTGCCTTAAGCATGAAGCGCCTCTTAACAGGCCAGCAACTACATTCTGCATGAACCTAAGTATCTGATTGATTCCAAAGTGCAACCTATAAAGAGTGCATGACAACTGACGTGAGAAAAGTATGGATTACTGTAAGGAGGTCTGCACTGAAAAAAAGGGTTGCATCATTTTAGACAAAAACAGAGAAAAAGAGCATTTTCAGGCACAGATGTTACTTGAATATCCACTTGCAGTGAAAGGGCTAATAACATCTTCAAATTTCAAAGCTATTATGAAAAGTAAGTGTTTTGATATAATCCTTTTTATTTCTTTTGGTTTCTTCCTTCCACCTAAAACATTTTCAGTCTTATTTAGATAATTTGAGAGAGTTAGCGGTGAGGAGTCCTGTGGCACCTTATAGACTAACTGAAGTGTAGGAGCATAAGCTTTCGTGGGCAAAGACCCACTTCATGATGAAGTGGGTCTTTGCCCACGAAAGCTTATGCTCCTACACTTCAGTTAGTCTATAAGGTGCCACAGGACTCCTCGCCGCTTTTGCAGATTCAGACTAACACGGCTACCCCTCTGATACTTGAGAGAGTTAGCTTTCATACAAGTACCACAAGTTGTTTGATTCCTCCAAACACTTGAGACAAGATGGAGATATACAGTAGGGTGCCATACGTTGAAGGCACTGAAGTCCAGGGGTCCTCATGGACACTTATATCCTAATGACCAGGCCTCAAATACACAGTGAACAGGAAGAGGATAATATAGGATGCAGTGTTAGCTCTTGGAATTTATCTTCTGGTGTCTCTAAAGATATATTTGCACTAGAGTTTTTATTTACCTCAAACACTGATTACTAATTAAGTTTAGGCTTTGAAGAATTATATTTTTAGTGGCAAATGTCAATTTCACCATTTCACAAACCAGTGAAAAAATATTTCCATCAGTGATCATTGAAATTTAAATATAGGCCAGCTAAGAAAACAGCTCTGTAGAATTTAGAGTTTGATTTATAGCTATTTAGTTTATGTATTTTACCATGTGATATTGACAATTTCTCTTTTAACTATTATAAAGATTTAACTTTTTGATACTCAGCATCTGCTATCAATAAATATTATGCCCCATAATTTCCTGCAACTGTGAAAATTAAAATCAATAACATTTAAAAATGCTTACCCATAAATTTTGATATTATTAATTGAAATGATAGAAAACCAAAAATTGAATTCTGCAAAGACTAAAGAAGCTGTTATGTAACACATTTGTGCTAGTCTAGACATGTCATCAGCATGGAGTAAGCATTCATGAAATGCCTCGACTAGCATGTTCAAACATGTCAGCTGACATAAGCTAATTGGCAATCAATTCATACAAGTAAAGGAAGTCTAATGTACACAAATCTTAAAAAAGGGTCACCCAAATGCCAATCTATCTATTTCTGCTGGGGACTGAAACTCTGTCAGCAATCCCTTAGTACAAGAGGTATCAAAGGCAACTGAATGGAGTTATACAATTAGTCTGATTTATGAACACCAACACCATCCCTTTTTTCCACACACACTCTCAGAAAACATCTGGGTTAAAAGATATGCTTTGCAATATATCCTGAAGTCAGGATACTTTTTCATAGCAATAGTACGTGGAATAAAGTTTCAGAGTCAAGAGCACTCCCTAAATAAATACATCTAGGCTACATCTACTCTGGCCCCTTTTCCGAAAGGGGCATGCTAATTTTAAACTTCGTAATAGGGAAATCCGCGGGGGATTTAAATATCCCCCGCGGGATTTAAATAAAGATGTCCGCCGCTTTTTTCCGGCTTGTAGAAAAGCCGGAAAAGAGCGTCTAGACTGGCTCGATCCTCCGGAATAAAGCCCTATTCCGGAGGATCTCTTATTCCTACTTCCAAGGGCTTTATTCCGGAGGATCGAGCCAGTCTAGACGCTCTTTTCCGGCTTTTCTACAAGCCGGAAAAAAGCGGCGGACATCTTTATTTAAATCCCGCGGGGGATATTTAAATCCCCCGCGGATTTCCCTATTACGAAGTTTAAAATTAGCATGCCCCTTTCGGAAAAGGGGCCAGAGTAGACGTAGCCCTAGTGACCATTCAACCTGAGTGTCTTTCATGATCTCAAACACCTGAGCTAATTTCTCCATAACAGGACACAAATCTTGAGTCAAGTGGGGCTACAAGGTTTTATATCTGCTGAGGACTTGATCCTTTATATCTCATTTCTACATAGTTAAATTGGCAGGGAAAATCATTGTTCAGCAAACTGTGACTTTCTCTACCCATTGCCCAACGTTTCAGCAAGGCATATTCATGCAGCATTTCAAGATGTTTCATGTATTCCTAACCTGGATAGTCAGTGCTATGTCACTCTTCTGTTCCATCTAGAGAGGAATCAATCTCTGTTTTTGTGGGTTCAACAAATATGGAGGCAGCGGACTTCTAGCCAGAAACTATCCAGCTGAAATATCACAAATAATTAGTGCTGGTCAGAGAAGGGATTTTCCCCCATAGAAAATGATGAAAACAACAAAAATGGGTTTTGTATTTTTCTCTCGAAAACTGAAATTCACTTTTTGGAAATGCTACTGCTGTGGTTTTGCTGTATCAAGCTCCCACTCTCTTATATAAGCTGGGCTCTTGGTTGTCCTATAGCTCTCATGAGGCACCGTCGTCTACTATTTTGGTGAATGAAGTGGTGCATTATGGGAGTTTCTGGCAATGGTGTATTATGGTAGATGCAGTCCAGTTGGGGAGCTCAGTCTGTGAGCAAAATGGGGACATTAAGTAACAAAGATCACAAATTCCATGAGACACAGCAGTGTTATAGCTGAATTGAAATATTTCAGAAAATGGAAAATGTTTTGGGGTTTAGCAGGGCTGAAACTTTGCCAGGTTCAGTGGGGCCCCAGCTTCAGGCCCCCAGAACATACTGGACCAATGGCCCTGGGCTCTGGCTGCTGCCAAGGTAGTAGTAGCAGTGGCTGTGAGCCCGAGGCCCTTTTAAATTGCCAGGTCCTGGGACAATTGCCCCCTTTGTTCTTTCAACAGCAGCCCTGGGTTTGGGTGTTCTTTTCTTTTCACAAACTCCCCACCCATTTTTTTCCTGTGGACTCTTTTCACAAAAATGTTTAATCAAAACTCACTATTTACTGTAATAAAACAATTTCTGAGGAAAATTTGCCACCCGTACTATAGATCATACACCAAAGTGCTTTGTGAAGAGTCGTATATGAGGCTCAGTGCAGGAAACTGATAAACTTTCATTAAGATGAAAGGAAGCTGTTTGAAATGACTACTATGCCTACTAGAATTCAGGTCAAGAAAGGGGCTCTCTACAGCGCTTCGTTCTTCTGAATCACAGAGAATTGCACCTGCCTTTTGTCAAGAACGTCTAACTTCAAAGATTAGCAGAGACAAAGCCTGAAAATAAACCCTATTCCAATGTAGGAAAGATGACACACAGGGACCTCATTTAATAAATGTGCTTAGTGATCAGGCAAAATAACGGTCTGAATTCTGGTTGACGGAGCATTTAATGCAGTTCTGCCCTCATGGAGGAAAGAAACTAGTGAAATCAAACAACTTTTGTCATTCTGAAACAGAAAGACACTTAGGACTATATACAAATATGGAATATAAACCCTAATTGCATTGTGTTCTTAATCTCTTGAAAAGAACCAGAGAAACAAAGAACTATCTTTCAAAATGAGAAAATGGATAGAAATAAAATTGATCTAAAAGCAGTGTCTGAAAAAGGCCTCCCACAAGTCCAACTCCTCCTCCATATGATGGGATAGTGGGATTGCTTTTCAGCTCAAAGTATGATTGGTGAGCTATTTGCTCTATGCAGCTATTACAGCCATGAAGGCCTACATGATTTACTTCTGAAAAACCCTGGCTGACAGAGCACTGATTGGGCGGACCAGGTTCATTAGCCTTGAAATTGATCTAGGAGATAGACACGCTGAAAATAAACCTGCAGCCAGCAAGTCCTATACTTGTCTCAGCATTGGCTACTGTTGGAAGATAGAAGACGGGGCTAGATGGACTTTTGGTTTGACCCAGTATGGTCAGTGTTATGTTCTTTACCCCATCACTGGAAACGTTCTTGCTGGCTGAGAGTGTGTGCAAGTTTATGCACAACTGCTTGTCCATTTTAAATGAATTTCTGTGTAGCCTTTGACAATCTAATCCAATAACCCTGTGGCAAGGGGAAACAGTGAAAGTGACAGGCAATGGATATTGTCGGAAGTCATAGCCATAAATTTACAGACAAGTTGGTCACTGTGTGTTGACTTGTCTCAGGGTGACACTGTAGTTCAGCAGTATCTCTATTTGCCCCAATGCTCTATTCACAGACAGCACAACCAGTCTCAATCTAGAAAACATGCCTTAAACATAGTTCATCCTGATTAGCCCTGAACAGCCTTTACCTGGAGTTTGTTCCATCATATGTTTGAAATGTAAATAAGCCTTGAAATGTTTCTTTTTGTCTCAATGTTACAACATGGACTCTCCATAAATTCCGCAAGCCTTCAAATCAAACTGACTGTTCTGCTGGGTGTACCATTCTAGTTGTTTGGTAGCTTAAAACACAGCATCATCATTGTTTTACTTGGATAGATGAAATTTGCTGAGGAGGATCAACTGACTGAGGAGAACGTTAGGTACACTTATGGAAGGGATGCCCACAGAAAGACCCATGCATCATGGGAATCAGTTCTGCAATTAGAAAGAACCTTGTTTCTCCTTTGGAGAGCCTATTTATCAGTATAAATGACAGATTGACGAAGCTCCAACTCTCCATGAAAGGTGAATGTTATGCATCACCGGTAAGAGCCTAAGCACTGACAATGACTAACTCTGATGAGGAGAAAGAGCAGTTCTACTAGAAACTAAATGATCTGATCTGACTGACTCCCTATGAAGACAAGTTGACTATTGTGACTTTAAGACTTGTATGGCAACAATGTCCCTCACTGGAAGAAAGATGTGGAGAAATTGGAGATGGTCCAGAGAAGTGCAACAAAAATTATTAAAGGTCTAGAAAACATGAGCTATGAGGGAAGACTGAAAGAATTGGGCTTGATTAGTTTAGAAAAGAGAAGACTAAGAGAGACATGATAGTGGTTTTCAAGTATCTAAAAGGGTGTTTATAAGGAGGAGAGAGAAAAATGGTTCTTCTTGGCTTCTGAGGATAGGAAAAGAAACAATGGGCTTAAATTGCAACAAGGGAGGTTTAGGTTGGACATCAGAAAAAACTTCCTGCCTCTCAGGGTGGTTAAACACTGGGGCTGTGTCCAGACTCCATGCCTCCGTCGACGGAGGCATGTAGATTAGCCAGCTCGGAAGAGGGAAATGAAGCCGCGATTAAAATAATCGCGGCTTCATTTAAATTTAAATGGCTGCCCCGATCTGCCGATCAGCTGTTTGTCGGCAGATCGGGAGAGTCTGGACGCGATGCCCCGACAAAGAAGCCTTTCTTCATCGACACAGGTAAGCCTCGTGAAACCAGGTTTACCTGTGTCGATGAAGAAAGGCTTCTTTGTCGGGGCATCGCGTCCAGACTCTCCCGATCTGCCGACAAACAGCTGATCGGCAGATCGGGGCAGCCATTTAAATTTAAATGAAGCCGCGATTATTTTAATCGCGGCTTCATTTCCCTCTTCCGAGCTGGCTAATCTACATGCCTCCGTCGACGGAGGCATGGAGTCTGGACACAGCCTGGAATAGATTGCCTATGGGGGTTGTGGAATCTCCATCACTAGAGATATTTAACAGCAGGTTAGACAGACACCTGTCAGGGATGATCTAGAAGATGCTTGGTCCTGATGTGAGGGTATGGGACTGGACTTGATGACGATTTGAGGTCTCTTCCAGTTCTAGTGTTCTTTGATTCTTTGATTCTATGAATGTTATGGCATATTTGGCAAACATGGCATTGGCAGATTTAACAATAATGATCTAATTTTGCTGATGACATAAGTTGAACATCAATTAATTATCACAAATACTGTCTTGTAGTTCCCCAATAATTATAAAACAACCTGGATGCACACTCATTCATATAAATGGCATCTGATTGAGGGTTGGTCTGACAGTGGGACTAAGAGATGCCCATATAACCTAGGCATTACACAGAACTGACTGCCAGACTGACCACCATCTTGTTTGAGCAAAGCTTTCCATTCTTATTTGGCTGAAAAGGTATAAAAACAGGTCAGGTGAGCATCAAATGCTGCCCAGCTGAAAGATCCATGAAACACTAAACAATTTTCAACACAGATAACTGCATTTTGGAATGGTGACGTATCTGCCAAATAGGTATCCCTGCATGATGCAGTCTATAATACTGTTGTGCACTGTGTTGGATACACAAAATGCTAAGGATTAAATTGCTCCAAGAATTGTTTATTCCCTCATCCAGCACAAGAAACTCACTATTGATGTCAATAGTAATTAACATGTAATTATGTAGATTGATAGGACTTAGGAAATTTTAATGGAACACCAGACAAAATTCTGCAATACTGATAGATATCTATAGAGGGTGACATATGGCACAAGAAGAGGATTATTTAGATCTTTAACTATGAATTCTTGTGTTTATCAGTTTGTCACATAGGTTTATTGTTGTTTAAAAGTAAACTCTGAGGCAATTACTATAATGATACCAAATCTCATAATTGCATCAAATTTGTGTAAAACATATAACAAATTATTTAGATTATATAATTATGTTTAAGAACACAGGTAATGATGGGATGACAGTTTCTTATGCAGCACCAGAAAAACTACTCTGCTTATTGAGTACATTGAAATGTTTTCAAACTTTAGCAGACTGAGGCAATTGAAACATTTTTTCTTTGTCCAAATGCCACAAATAATATATGCAGTGTTGTAGCCATGTCTGTCCGAGAATATTAGTGAAACAAGGTGGGTGAGGTAATATTTATTTAAACCAACTTCTGTTGGTGAAAGAGATATACTACGTCTAGACTACATGCCTCTGGCAACAGAGGCATGTAGATGAGGCTACCAGGCATAGGAAAATGAAGCGGCGATTTAAATAATCGCCGCTTCATTTAAATTTACATGGCTGCTACGCTGAGCCGATCAGCTGTTTGTCGGCTCAGTGCGGTAGTCTGAACGCGCGGGTGTCGACATCGAAGGCATTTGTCGACCACCCAGGTATGCCTCCTGGGATGAGGTTTACCTGGGTGGTCGACAAATGCCTTTGATGTCGACACCCGCGCGTCCAGACTACCGCGCTGAGCCGACAAACAGCTGATCGGCTCAGTGCAGCAGCCATGTAAATTTAAATGAAGCGGCGATTATTTAAATCGCCGCTTCATTTTCCTATGCCTGGTAGCCTCATCTACATGCCTCTGTCGCCAGAGGCATGTAGTCTAGACGTAGCATAGTTTACACACAGAAGAAGAGCTGGACAGTTCATCTCTCTCATCAGCAGAAGTCTAATAAAATATATTATCTCACCCACCTCATCTCATACGTAAGTATTGCATGTACTGTACCAACTTTCTGCTTTAAAATTGCAAAATTAATGCATTAACTTTTCACCTTTGAAGATCAACATTTATATCCTGACTTGTAGCACTAACAACATGAGATTGACATTATTATGCAAACTCCTAGTAGACATTTGTCTACAATATGTCACATAAACAGTGAATACGACACAGTATAGCTCTCTGTACAAAGAAGGCCAGGAACTGACATAAAGCTTGCCAAGACTGTGATACACTGGCAGGACTATTTGGAGACACTTGCACTTCATATTCCTACACCGTACCAAGTTCAAGATGCTGCAACTGGTCTCCCAGTTCCCAACGGCTCTTTACAAACACGGCTTTAAATTGTTTTTAAGCACACAGTGCACTTACGAATTTTGAAAGCATCCAAACATGTTTTTATTTAAATTTTAAAATGTCCGTCCTCCCACAACATTCACTCTCAGAAGAGCTTGTGTAATGTGCTTCTATCCAGACTATACTTGTCACTAATGTTATTTAGATCAATGAACAAACTGATGAGTGCGATTCAGGCCAGCACACTCCAATTTTTAGCACACTACATTGAAATAATCACAAATTGAAACAATGTGATGGAGTTGCATCAAATCTTCACCTCATTCCTAATGATCTTTCACCAGCTCCAGAGGTTATTTCAGGAGCTGTTCAATGTACCGTGATACAATCTCACAGACTATGAGAATGTCCAGATGAACAGGGACAATCATGAAAAACAGAACAGATGATCAACCCATAAATGCTTGAAAATTCAATATTATTATTATTATTATTATTATTACATTTTAACTTATAGGACCTCTCAAAGAACTTAGGGTCTAATTAGACAAGCTAGAGAGACAACAGAAATAGCCCACATAGTGTTGAAAATATTTTTATATTAGGAATGTTGACACAGCTATAACAATATGATATAGTAGGAAAACTGGGGCTCAATATAATAAATATGTTTGTCTGCAATCGTTATTTCATAGTTTCACAATAACATCATTACATAAATGCTGACACTGGAAAGCAAATTCACTCTTGCATATATTCTCTAAATAGTAATTAGAAGGATGAATTTTTGTTGCCTATATGATGTGTTAAGTATCCTCATATCTTCATGACCAACTACATTTCTGAAATTACAGAAATAATTATCCTAATAATTAATAGTACTCATGTATAAATTCATAAGACTTTACTTCTCTTAGAAGTGTGTGTGTGAGGGGGGAGGACAGATTATGAAGGGGGAAAATTGATGTATGTCTGTTAATGAAATATGTTTGGTACTGACTTTTTATCTTAAATAATTTACTGAACAATAAAAATAGATTAAGTTATATAACAAAGGGTTAAATCTTATGATTGTCTATTCTATTCTATTCTATTCTATTCTATTCTATTCTATTTATTTATTGAACATTTAAGTCAACCATTCAGTAGTGGAGAAAAAGTAAATGTAAGGTTATTTGTGGCTATAGTCAGATAAAAGCCTGAAGAAATTTGCTTTATAATGATAGAAATCATATGAATTTAAATGAGTGTAATTTTGAAAGAGAACTTACAGGCTTTGGAGTTTTCCATGGAGAAAAGAAACCTGAAATAAAGAAAGCAATGTTAGTGAATCTTTCTGTCATATCACTTTACTATGAAATATATAATGGTATAGACAGTGTGGGGGTCCATTCTTTCCTTTTTTTGATGCAGGCCTGTAATTTATATTAACATTGATGAGGATTACATATGCATGGTGAGGAGAGATGCTTCCCAAAGGATCTAATAGCTATTAACTAAAAGCAAGGCTCAAATGGACAAAATTTCAATCTAGTGCCCAGTAAAAAAAAATGGAAGGACTCCTAATGGCATCAGATAAAGCTCTAAATCATCTATTTCAAAGAACCAAACATAGTAAAGCAGCATTTCAAAAGTTTTGTTAAAACAAACTCTTATAAGAAAAGACGAATCACTATGGCTCACAAAAATAATACCTCGACAAGTTAACTGATGCTTTTTGTTTTACTTGGTTCCTCCCCCTGCAGAAACAAAAGCTGCCAGTGAGATACTACTGCTTCATTTCATCATGTTATTTATTTTCCTGGTTTTTGGTACATGACTCATCTTATTGACTTATTATGACTTAAAACCTGACATAACCTTGTCATAAAACTAGATCGCTTAAAATGCACATTTAAAACATTGTAATTGCTTTGTATTGTAGCAGAATGTGCAAAAAAATTTTAACTACAAAATTAATACATAGATAAGTTAAGGAAAAATTAATTCAAAAGAATAGAGGGTCAAATTTTTCAAAAGGATAACTTTCCCTTTGCAGGCTCAATTTTTGTCCAAAAAGATGTGTACAGGCAGTCCCCGACTTACGCGGATCCGACTTATGTCGGATCCGCACTTACGAACGGGGCTTTCTCACCCCGGAGGTCGAGGTAGCGGATTGCTACCTGCGAGCTCCGGGGCGAGAAAGCCCCGTTCGTAAGCTGCTCCGGTGCCCCTGGTCTGCTGGAGACGGTCTCCAGCAGACCAGGGGCACCGGGCGGGTTCCCGCGCTTCTGAGGCTTTGCCAGAGCAAAGCCTCAGAAGCGCGGGAACCCCACTGCTGCTGCTTCAGTCGCGGTGCCTGTGGTCTGCTGGGGACCGTCCCCAGCAGACCACAGGCACCGGGACTGAAGCCGCAGCCGCGGGGGTCCCGCGCCTCTGAGGCTTTGCCAGAGCAAAGCCTCAGAGGCGCGGCACCCCGCTGCCGCTGCGGCTCTGCTCCCGTATCTCTGGTCTGCTGGGGGGGGTGGGCGCGGCTAGTGTGCCCCCCCCCCCAGCAGACCAGGCTTTTGTTTTGGACCCTGGAGCAGAGCAGCTGGGGCGCTGCTGATTGGTCCTGCAGCGCCCTCTGGGCACTACTGGACCAACCCGGCAGCACCCCAGGTGCTCTGCCCCAGGTCCTGATTCAGCCGCTGCTGGTCAGTTTCAGCAGTGGCTGAATCAGGACGCCTGGGGCAGAGCAGCTGGGGTGCTGCTGGGTTGGTCCAGTAGCGCCGAGGAGCGGTGCTACTGGAGCAACCCAGCAGCACCCCAGCTGCTCTGCCCCAGGCGTCCCCAAGTCAGCCGCTGCTGAAACTGACCAGCGCTGACTACAGGAAGCCCGAGGCAGAGTTGCTCTGCCCCAGGCTTCCTGGAATCAGCTGCTGATCAGTTTCAGCAGCAGCTGACTTGGGGAAGCTTGGGGTTCTTAAGCTGAATCTGTATGTAAGTCAGAACTGGTGGTCAGTTTCAGCAGCGGCTGAATCTGGACGCTAGTTCCGACTTACATACAGATTCAACTTAAGAACAAAGCTACAGTCCCTATCTTGTACGTAACCCGGGGACTGCCTGTACTGTAATTTGATTGTGTATCTCTAACTCCATGCTTACAAGCTAAAATCATGTAGTCAGAGGCACAATTCATTTTGTGAGGGAAAAATATAGCCTCAGACTAGTTACTCAAAGCAGGCCCACCAGCAGGGACAGCAGTGGCCTCAGGCGGTCTGCTTCTGAAGATGTCCCTTCCACCCAAGGCCTTGCCCTTTCCAGGAGCATGGAGCTGCCCCTCCCCCACCTTGCCCGGGATCTGGTGAGTCTGTCGGCTCATCTGACTCAAAGAGAGATAAGGCCTCTGCCCCTCACAAACTGATCTCCAAATAATGAATTTTGATGATAACACTATCTTAACTATTGTTCTCTTTAAAGAGCCTCAAGGAAACAGCTAAACTAAATAAAAATAATAGACTCTCAGGGTACATCTACACTAGCTCCCTAGATCGATCTAGGGAGGCTAATGAAGGCGACCGAAATTGCAAATTAAGCCCGGGATTTAAATATCCTGCGCTTGATTTACATGTTCCCGGCCAATTGCCATTTTAGAAATTGACTAGCCTGAAGTAACTGCCTCATCTACACGCGGCAGTGAAACGGGATTCTGATTTAAAGCCCTAACTCGAATTAGCTGGTATTCCTTCTGCAATGAGGTTTACCAGCTAATTTGATTTAGGGGCTTTAAATCGGAATCATGTTTCACTGCCGCGTGTAGATGCGGGCAGTTACTTTCAACTGCCATAGATGTGATAAAATTTGGAGCAAAAATATTCTGGAATTTATGGTGGAAGTCACTGACAGTATAGCAACTATTATCTGTAAGTTAATAGTATTTTTAAAGCATGATTATACTGTAAAAGTGATTCTGAAAATAAAAAGATAAGTTAGAGAAAAAAAATTTATGACATTAGGGGTTCACGTTTACTATTTATTTAGATCTTTCATATAAAAAATGTGCAGTTTACACACACACACACACACACACACACACACACACACACACACACACACACACACACACACACACACACACAAAATCCCCCCTGTAAACTAAAGCTATGAAGGCAAATTGGATAGCTCTGGTTTGCACATCAGCTCCAGATAGTATTAAAGATACTTTAACTGAAGGTTAGCTAGCAATTCTTGAGATCAGTGTTTCTCAAAGTGTTCCTCAGGTTGATTTTTAAATCTAAGCAGTGTTTATCAAAGTTTTCTGTCAGTCCACTTTGGTGCAGGCCCACTAGTGGCTTTCCCACTTTGTTTACCTAAAGGGTCCATAGCCATGGAGCGTTGAGGTTCCCATTTGCTCTGGTTCACTGTTTCCAGCCAAGGTGAGTTGCAGGAAGCACAGTGATGCAGGCCTATTAGTGGCTTTCCCAAAGCAGGCTGGCAGAAAACTTAGATAAATTCTGCTTTAGATTTAAAAAACAACAAATAGTCCTGCAGCACCTTAGAGACTAACATAAAACATACAAGGTATCATGAGCTTTCGTGGGCACAACCCACTTCTTCAGATGAAGTAGATGCTTTACATGATGTACATGCCAGAACAGAATCCAGCTCACTCTTTCTGGTGTGTTGCTGTTCTGCATGGCAGACAGGAGCCAAAGGCAGGAAAAACCTATTTTCATCCGAAAGTTAAGATGAGACTAGTTACTGATGACTGGGTGTTCTGGAAATATCTATAAAGGTAATATTGTAGTTTAATGCCCATGAATTGTTTTTAGTGAAAATTACAGCTATTCAAAATAAATTCACTGAGGAGAAATTTACTGTACATAATCACTTTTCTGACCATAACTGTACTTTAGTTGTCCTGCCTCAAGCTGTCCATATCAAGAAAATATATAATAAAAATACATACACATATTTATTGACAAAATAAATTACAAATACAATAAAACAGTTTTTTTATCAATCATTCAATCAAAACTAAAAACATTTGCACTTTAACTCAACTTGGAGATTTGTTGCATAGAGTGCAATGTACAAATGCCAAAGTCCTCATTCAGAAATACTTATTCACTTAATACCTAATTAAGTGATGGAATGCATTGCCATAAGATATCATTGAGGCAAAAACCCGAGAAAGAGACAAAGTGACAGGGCATTTTTATAGATAATAAGCATATCCAGAGTTATAACAGTTAATGTTAACAGACTTTGTAAGAAATATTAAACCTTATATTTCAAAGTTCAAAATGGAGTGGGCAATAAGCAGCATGTAGGCTGGGCACAGTTCACCAAGGTTAGCTCCTGCAGGGCCACCAGATGCTTTATTTACCTGCGCATTGCTAGGTATGGATGCTCGCCGCTCCCATTGGACACAGATCACCTGGTTCGATTCTGCCTGTTGTCGTTACACAGTGTCATTTAGTGCTATAACCTTTCATCAGAAGAGTTAGTGGGACTCTTTCTTAAACTAGCAGGCCTCAGTCCTAGCTGACCGTGATAGAAACCCAACCATGATTTAGAGACAGGGATGAATTTTTTCTCAGACCAAAGATTCTTACAGACTCAGGAATTACAGTCCAGTTTGACTTTCTAAGAAGCTTAAACTAAACGCCAATTTTGGGTGAGACTTCATAAAACTAGTTTGCAGTCTTTCCCAGCTCAGGTAGGAAAATCACTGAACATTGGGAACATAGATGCTTTGGGAAGATGAGACTATAAAAGCCAACAGGCCTGTATGAAAAAAGCAAAACATTTGGGTAGCCCTGTGTGCTCTCATTGGTGGCTTTTCCTCCATGATCACCCACTAATTCGATTATCTTTCTAGTGATCTGAAGTGGAAGGATGGCTTGATAACTATTACCACTACTAACAGGAGTACAAGATTATGGATTCGTTTCCAGAAGAGCCCCATTTCTCTTCCAGTCAACTACTGGCATGTTTGTTAAAAGCAGTCCCCAAAGGCTGCATTACAGTTGTCATGATGGAGACCAAAATCAGATACTTGTGATGAAGAACAGCCAGAACTACTACATCACAAACTAACTGGTAGGAAAATAAAACAAAAGGTTCACCAAGCACAATGATTATGACAGTCTAAGGACAGGGAAATAAATGTGCTATCTTTTACTACTCCATTGCTATTTCAAAATAGCAATCAATTTAAATTGTGTTAAACTATTAACAATTGACATTCAAAATCAATGTAAAATTCTCTTATTGGTTTTAAATAGGAAAACCAAATATATTAACAAAATAAGATGGCTGGTTTTAAAAAGTGTAGAAAAATGCCTTTAAATATTCAGATTTAATGATCTCATAATGTGTTGGCCAAAGGTTGGAATTTTACACATTTTTTATAGATCTCCTTTGCTGTGTCCCACTATTTCATTCACAACAGGACTTTTCAGGACTTTTCTGACTACAAATCACATCTGAAACTGTTACTGAAGTAGAGAATCCCAGTAATAGAACAGAAGTTTCAGACTAAAAATCTATTTAGGAAACTATATGTCTTAATGGATATTTTTTCTTTTTGGAGACAAAGGCAAATTCCAGCTTCAGTCTCTCATGCTTCTCCTTTTTTTTTTTTTTTTTTTTTTTTCCTGAGGATATCCTATAACAAAAAACAAATCGTATTATGCTTATTTTTATTTTACTGTATCTTTTAATGTATAATTTCATTAGATCATTCATACGAATATTTGCTTATGGATTGTACATTTCAGACACTGTTATGTAATTACTGTGAAGAATTTAATTTCTTAGAAGCAATCTCACCAGTAAGCTTTGCAGTGTTGTAAAATTGCATCCAATTTCAGTTTCTTTTTCAGTGATGGTCCTCTCACACTGTACATAATACCAGTAATGTGCTGCTGCCCATATAACTTGCTGCCCGTTCTTCCATAATTCAGCTTTGTTGGTTATGGGTAAGGTGCTATGGTCCCCATTCTGGATCCCTTTTGGATGGAATTCTGTCTCCATTATTCTTTTTTAAACACTATAGAGAACAATTTCTAAAAAAAAATCCTTTATTTATTCCTCAAGAGATTTTAAGCAATTAATGTGGAAGGTGCCAAGAAGCATGGTCTTTTGGGAACTGGTGTGGCTTTTATTCCCATTAGTCTTTGTTTAAAATGTATTCATATAAGTAAATTAGAGGCTATAAATAGTTAATAAATTTCCACAACTGACTGGGTAACAGTAGGCGGAACGAAAGAACTTTAATATCCCAAAGACAAGACCATCTCAAGTAAGGAAGGGAATGTTTAAGCTACATCATCTTCATTCTACTGCATTCAGCACATTGATGATAATGGCATTGTTTTTGTCCATTAGCTTGTGCTGGGTTTCTGCTTTTTTGACATATGAATGCCTCCATGCATATAGCTTCCTGAGCCAATCTGTCCAAAGCACTGCACAGATCTTGTCACATGGAGATGTGGTGGGAAATGAACAGATGGTTGATCAGCACTTTCCAGAGTGTCACTCGACTCTGTGTACATCTTTTTGAAGTCCATGTGATGTTAGTTTACTTAACTCAAAAAAAAGTTTTCCTTTCCAGAAAAGTCACCATTTTAATTTATTTTTACAGTAGATTTTTTGGCATTTCTCTCCCTGATTAAAAATATGGGTACTTCAGATATTTGGCAATTGACTAATCTGGGCCTGATTTTTGGAGGGCTGAATACTTATATTTCCCATTGACTTCAAGTGGAGTCATGGGTGTTCAGCTTCTCTTAAAATTATGCTCTTTATACACTTGAAATAGCAGCAGGTAGAAAACAATTTCCTATCATTCACATGGAACTTGACTCCAAATTTTGTGCAATTATCTTTTGTTGATTTTTACTAAGCAACTATGGATTTGATGTAAAGATTTTAATCTACTGTTATTTTATACAAAGGGTAGCAAATATCTCCTCAGGTAAAGTTACAAAAATACTCCAGAAAGAGAAAGAGAAAGAGAGAGAGAGAATATTGCCTGATGTAAAAAGAATAAAGATTAAACATTAACTCAATTAACATTCAAATATCCTTTCAGAAAAAAACAAAAACAAAACAAGTAGATTAAGCAAATTTGATTAATTCATATACTATAATAAATAAAAGCTTAAATGGTGACAAAGTAGATGGAAGTAACTTTATGAATAAAAAATATGAGAGGGAGTTTGAAATTACCATGAGAGTTTTAAAAAGTAAGGTGATTGTACTGAATGGCACTCACTAATACAGTTTCTACAGTTCTAACAAAACATATTATTATACATGGAAAATGACAAAATTCAGAGACCCTTTCTTTCTGGATTTAAAGAATAAAGAATCAAAATCGTCTGCTAGCAACATCAATAAAGTTCTTTACCTTGTAATTAAGAGTAGCTGGGAGAAGACTGGTAGCTCCTCAAGCCTAGCTATCTAGTCCTGTAATCCAGTCTTCCTTTAGAAAGGTGGTGCTATGCCGCGGAGGATCCCTTCTGGTGAAAATGCAAAGGCAATCTTGAATCTCTTGTGCTTGCTGCCCAAAAGTGGCCTTTGGTGAGGATATTATCTGAGATGATGTTTTAAAGTCAATGAAGCCCACATTAGAGACAATGTGAACGGGGAATCACAATTGACTCTGCCCAATGTGTTTTAGCTAGAGCTCTCTCCATGTGAAGCATGACAGATGTCAGTGGCACAGTGAGCAGTAGATGTGATACACTTTTGCCTGGTGGAATACCAAGATCATGGCTGGTTGTAGTGTACCAATTATATCATATGCATGGTCAGTTTAATAACAATCATTTAATATTCCCTCCCCCCTTAAAAAATCTCTTTTGGCACACTCCAAAGTTACAAATACAGTATTTCCAGCAAGTGGCTTACATCAATACAAATGTGTTCAATAGCTGATTCTTTTGGTGGTATTTTGGCGGCATTTTGCCTCATGCTTAATTATTGGTCTATTGGTCATCAGTATCAGCAGGAATCAGAGAATACACTGGAAATAGTACTTGGGTCTGATTCTCCACTGCTTTTTGCCTGAACAGCCATTCACACCTGTGTAAAGTGAGTGTGAAACACAACTATGTATCTTTTACAATCCTTTATGGAGGTATAAATGAACGAAGTAGAAAATCAGTCAGGTCATTAGCTCCAATAACAAGGAAGTATTTCCTGTTGTTCACCTGTGCCACAACTGATTTAGGAACGGCATGAGCTCTGACTTAAGTCCCATCCAGTATATCTTGGCTTCAAGTTACATGGTTCCTAAATTATTAGAGTGGGGGTTTAAAATAGAGGATTCTCAGAGATGATATGGAGGCCAAGGAACACTTTGGCAAATTTAATATCTGATTGTCCTCCATCAGACCTTGACCACTGCCTTAAATGAGTGCAGGATCGAGTCTTCAATCCATGATCACTTTCTTAGCATAGGAGTATGGCTTGTGCAACTCCTGAAGTGCTGCTGACCAACTGTTTTCAAGCAATATTTTATCAATAATTTCCAGACACTGAAAAGCAGTTAAAGATAAAGAAGGGACTGTTCAGACACAGAAATGGTATGAATTTGCCAAGCTCCCATTGATTTGCAGTGTAGGTTAGGTACTTTTGAAAATTTCTAAATGCAACCCAGAATCTGTAATTACAGCTACAATCATTTACAAGGTCTCACTTTTGTTGAAGGCATTCTGAGTGGTATGTTTGCCAGCAAGAATTCGGCCATCAGTAAAGGTCAGAAACTAGTATGGAAATGAGTTAATTTATATTCAAATGAATACACTGCCATTCATTTTCTCTGGATTTCATTTTTTGTGAACTGCTTAACAATGAGTGATGTAAAGGAGTTTATGAAATTTGTTAAAAATAATCACTAAAGACCAGTTCCCTATTCTTAATTTGAATACGAAGCAGTGTATTTTCTAAGCAAATATGAATTAGTATACAATTAGAATGAACAGTTTCTTATTATTCAATGGAAAAGAAACTGAGAAAAATTAAAAGTTTTAAAATATTCCCTACTGCCAAACAAAAATTTTTTTGTGCTAAAAGTCAACAGCTGCTTAGAAAGTCACTAGGAATGAATTAGTGGCCCTCTGTAGAGAACTGACTTTCTAGAACAATTTTGGCTCATTTTTTGACACTGTATTATTTTCTTCTTCTGTTTTCTCAGACACTAAGGGTGTGTCTAAACTACATGGCTCCGTCGATGGAGCCATGTAGATTAGGCTGATCGGCAGAGGGAAATGAAGACGTGATTTAAATAATCGTGGCTTCATTTAAATTTAAATGGCTGCTGTGCTGAGCCGACAAACAGCTGATCAGCTGATTGTCGGCTCAGCGCGCTAGTCTGGACGCTCCTGTGCCGACATGAAAGCCCTTTATCGACCTCCCCGTTATGCCTCGTAGGATGAGGTTTACCGGGGAGGTTGATAAAGGGCTTTCATGTTGACAGGGGAGCGTCCAGACTGCCCCGATCTGACAACAAACAGCTGATCGGCAGAGTGGGGCAGCCATTTAAATTTAAATGAAGCCACGATTATTTAAAAAGCGGCTTCATTTCCCTTTGCCGAACAAACAAATCTACATGGCTCCGTCGACGGAGCTATGTAGTCTAGACGTACCCTAATTAAAGAACATATTCAATAAAATATTTCTTATGGCAATGCAAACTTCCATCGAGATCCTAGAAGTTGCCCAGCAGGGATTTTTTTTAGCAAGACATTTGCCCACTAACTTGAAAAGACAGAGAAACAGGATTTAGGCTTTTGTCTTTGATGACAGAAGATAACAAAGCAGATCTGAGTAGAAGATCAAGTCCTGAGGCCCTTACTCAATTATAATTTGGGGTCTGATTCTGCACATGCTACTGGGTTTAATCCCATCTTCTCTACTAGGATGTCTTATGTTAGTGAGCACTATGCTAAGTAGTAAGAGTTTTCAGGATCAGACCATTATTCATTAAAAGCTAAGGACTCAGGATTTGGCCCCTGTCTTAATCAGGAGTGCTGACCAGCACCTGATGACTAAGGGATTAACTCTGTACCTAACAAGGTATCAGGTGGTCAGCCAATAACAATGCAGGTAGGAATTTCAAACTGGAAAAGAGGGGGTTTCTCTCTCTCTCTCTCTCCTTTATTTGAGATTCAATGCAGTTTTCTCCCAAGTACTGAGAGAGTCAAGAGATGCTTCTCTCTCCAAGAATGGACTTTTAAAATGTGTAAGTAGGGAAAAGTTTAGATAGTCCATCAGGTTTTGTTGTTTTCCTTGTCTGGGGATTTGGAAATAATGTCTACGCTTGTTAAGTGTTTTTTCCCCTTTTGTAACTAAGCCCAGGGACTTTCCCTGAGTATCTATATCAATGGTGGCTCTTTCCATCTAGCCAATTTACTATGCTTGCAACTGTAGTTTTGTTTTGATAATAAATGATTGTTTCTTTTTTCTAATTAACCAGTATTGGTTGATCTTTGTGTCCCCGGAAGGTGTGTCTGTGTGTATCTGCGTGCCTCTGACTAAGGGGTCAGCTACCAGAGATTGCAGCTTGTTTTTCTCTTTTCTTTTTAAAACTCTTTTGGGGAAAAAGAGCTTGGGGTATCTTTGGGGTTGGTTTCAAATGTCCACCCCTATTTGAGGGTTCAAAAGCACTTGATGGCACCAGCGGATTTCCCCAAAATCTAGGTTTTAGGATTTTTGGGGGGGGGGAAATTTTGTACCAGAGTCTGTAGAGGCAAAGTTTTGGAGTGCTCTTGTGGGCCCCCAACTGCTGCATTTGTCTTGCCAGAGTGAGGAACAGTCTTGACACCAAATCTGATGCTCTGCTTTCAGCCTAATTTTCCAAGTTGGTCTCTGTCTCACAGAAACAGGGTCAATGTTCACTGGCATGATAGACTTACAGATCTCTTGGCCTTCCACCACCATCAACCTCTGCTGCTACATGGAATCAGATGTTAAGTTCACTGGTAGATTACAAGTGTCCACAGTGTCTAGAGATGGGAGTTTACCTGCCATCTCCTGCATTCCACAGAGATTCACTGCACAGCTGTTCTGCTCTGCATACTTAGCTACACAGTCTTTCCGCTGAACCTAAGACACACACTGTCAACTCACACAATCAAACTGGAAACATTCTTGTCCCAGCAACACATGCTCCCCAGCAAGCTGGACAACCACTGTCCTTTGGTTTCATCTCTCTGGGTATGTTTACACTACAGAGGGTTTTTTTTGAAAAATGACTGTTTTTCCGAAAAAATTTCAATTACGTCCACACTGCAATTGTGTTCTTTCAAAAGAAAATAAAAAAACCAGAGGGTTTTTCCCGACATTGGTAAACCTCTTTCTACAAGGAAGAAGCCTTTTTCTGAAAGAGCTCTTTCGGAAAAAGGCATGTGTGGGCAGGGAAGAGGGAGTTCTTTCACAAGAAGAGGAAAAAGGAAAAAGCACAGGTGCTCTGGTGGCCATCCCATCCATAGTAATCACAGCATACATGTGAGATAGCGTCCATTCAGTCTGGACGCTAACTTTCAAAAAAGCAGATCGCTTTTTTGATGCGCTTTGGCAGTATGGACGCTGTCTTTCAGAAGAAGATTTTTTGGAAGATCTCGTCCGGAGATTCTTTGATAAGATAACGAGCCTTGTGGATAAGGGAGAAGCGGTGGATGTCATATACCTAGACTTTAGTAAGGCATTTGATACGGTCTCGCATGATATTCTTATTGATAAACTAGGCAAATATAACTTAGATAGGGCCACGATAAGGTGGGTGCATAATTGGCTGGATAACCGTAGTCAGAGAGTTGTTGTTAACGGTTCTAAATCCTGCTGGAAAGGGATAACAAGTGGAGTTCCTCAAGGGTCTGTTTTGGGACCCGTACTGTTCAATATCTTCATCAATGATGTAGATATTGGGATAGAGAGTACGCTTATTAAGTTTGCAGATGATACCAAACTGGGTGGGGTTGCGACTTCTTTGGAGAATAGGGACATAATTCAAAATGACCTTAGCAAGTTAGAGAAATGGTCAGCGGTAAACAGGATGAGGTTTAATAAAGAGAAATGCAAAGTGCTCCACTTAGGAAGGAACAATCAGTTCCATACATACAAGATGGGAAGCGACTGTCTAGGAAGGAGCATGGCGGAAAGGGATCTAGGGGTCATAGTGGACCACAAGTTGAATATGAGTCAACAGTGTGATGCTGTTGCAAAAAAAGCAAATATGATTCTAGGTTTTCTCTTCAGGTGTGTTGTAAGCAAAACTCATGAAGTCATTCTGCCGCTCTACTCTGCACTAGTTAGGCCTCAGCTGGAGTACTGTGTCCAGTTCTGGGCGCCACATTTCAAGAAAGATGTGGAGAAACTGGAAAGGGTACAGAGAAGAGCGACAAGAATGATTAAAGGTTTAGAGAACATGACCTATGAAGCCAGGCTTCATGAACTGGGCTTGTTTAGTTTGGAAAAAAGAAGATTAAGGGGGGACATGATAGCAGTTTTCAAATATCTAAAAGGGTGTCACAAGGAGGAAGGAGAAAATTTGTTCCTCTTGGTTTCTGAGGACAGGACAAGGAGTAATGGGCTTAAAGTGCAGCAGGGGAGGTTTAGATTGGACATTAGGAAAAAATTCCTAACTGTCAGGGTGGTCAAATATTGGAATAAATTGCCAAGGGAGGTGGTGGAATCTCCCTCTCTGGAGATATTTAAGAACAGGTTAGATAGACATCTGTCAGGGATGGTGTATGTGGAGCTTGGTCCTGCCTTGAGGGCGGGGGGCTGGACTCGATGACCTCTTGAGGTCCCTTCCAGTCCTATTATTCTATGATTCTATGATTCTTCCGAAAGAAGCCTGCAGTCTAGACATAGCCTCTGGCTGCTTCCACTTCATCTGAAACAACCTTCAATCCCTCTGCAACTTTTTCACAACTGTCCACCTCGGATCTTTCTAAATTCAAGCTGATGGAGTCACTGTTAACAGACACATTCTGTCTTTTAGGCACTGAATCAAGTGTCTCACAAAACAGACCGCTGCCTTTTACAGGCACAGCCTCTTCATCTTCCTTAATCAAGCCATTTTCACTCCCTTGAGGCATAGCAAACTGCTTGTCAAATTCACCATAAGGATTCCCTTCCCTATGGGTATGTCTACACTTCCACCCTAGTTCAAACTAGGGTGGCTAATGTAGGCATTCGAACTTGCAAATGAAGCCCGGGATTTAAATATCCCAGGCTTCATTTGCATGTTCCCGGGTGCCGCCATTTTTAAATGCCCTGTAGTTTGAACTACCTGCTACACGTGTCACGGACTAGGTAGTTCGAATTAAAGCTCCTAATTCGAACTACCGTTATTCCTCCTGCAAGGAGGTTTAACAATAATAAAAAAAAGAAACAATAATTTGTCATCAAAACAAAACTACAGTTGCAAGCATAGTAAATTGGCTAGATGGAAAGAGCCACCATTGATATAGATACTCAGGGAAAATTCATGGGCTGAAGGCTTAGTTACAAAAAGAAAAAAAACCATTTAGGGAGCTCAGATATTATTTCCAAATCCCCAGACAAGGAAAACAACAAACCCTGATGGGCTATCTAAACTTTTCCCTACTTACATATTTTAAAAGTCCATTCCTGGAGAGAGAAGCGTCTCTTGACTCTCTCAGTACTTGGGAGAAAACTGCTTTGAATCTCAAATAAAGGAGAGAGAAAGAGAAACCCCCCTCTTTTCCAGTTTGAAATTCCTACCTGCATTGTTATTGGCTGATCACCCGATACCTTGCTAGGTACAGAGTTAACCCCTTAGGATATGTCTACACTACCACCCTAGTTCGAACTAGGGTGGTAATGTAGTCAACCGGAGTTGCAAATGAAACCCGGGATTTGAATTTCCCGGGCTTCATTTGCATGTTGCCGGGCGCCGCCATTTTTAAATGTCTGCTAGTTCGGACTCCGTGCCCCGTGGCTACACGCGGCACAAACTAGGTAGTTCGGACTAGGCTTCCTATTCTGAACTACCATTACTCCTCGTGGAATGCCTAGTCCGAACTACCTAGTTCGTGCTGCGTGTAGCCACGGGGCACGGAGTCCGAACTAGTGGACATTTAAAAATGGCAGCGTTCGGCCACATGCAAATGAAGCCCGGGAAATTCAAATCCCGGGCTTCATTTGCAACTCCGGTTGACTACATTACCACCCTAGTTCGAACTAGGGTGGTAGTGTAGACATACCCTTAGTCACCAGGTGCTGGTCAGCACTCCTGATTATGACTGCCCTTTGGATGCAAATCTTACTATCCTTTTAAAAAAAGATCAGAAGTCTTTTTCTGGTACAAAAAAACCATCCAAATTTATGCTGATGCAGAAAGGAATTTGTCCAATGGAATTCCTTGCTTCTTTGTTCCCTTCTGCTGTCAAGAGAGAAATTAATGTTTCAACAATCTGTTGCTACTGTTGGTTCACATGCTTAGGCAAAATATTACTCTCTGGATATCTGGCACCTGGGGATGCAATCCTTTGATCATTGCATCCCAAGAGCTAGAAATGGAAATGATGGAACTTCTTAGGCTGATGTTATACAAATTCTCCGAGGCAACAAACTTCCCCAAGAGATCTTTCAAAACTCCTCAATCAACCTACCAATCAATCAATCAGCATCATATTCTTTGCATTGGATATAAAAATCCACTTAGCCAATGGAAAAAAGAGAAATAAATGAGAAGGCACCACCCATTCCTTATTTATGGTTTCTGTGTATGGGAAGAAGGGAAACAAAAATATTCCAATGTTGTAAAAATATTTAATTATTATTAGTAATGGCATTATAAATGCACTTTTGTACAAGGCACTATGTAAACACAGAATGAGAGCCAATCCCTGCCCCAAAGAGTTTATTGCAGAGTAGATAAGGCCTAAGAGAAACACACTCCATAGGGCAGTGGGAGACCTGGGTTCTAGAGGTCGCAGAAGCCAAGGCAAAAGATGACCAGGGTTTTATCACTAGAGACAGAAAGAAGTATATGAATTCAAAGGAACCATCTTTGAGAATTACACTGAAGGGCAATGTCTTGGACAAATGTAGCTATTAAAGAGACGAGAGCATTTTTTACAATATCTCCTCCAAATTAGGCAGAATTGAATTCTACTCTCCTATATCCAGGAGAGTGACCTGACTTGTAGGCTACAAGCCATACATAGGAGTTGCTGCATCCTTATTGGCATTTCTTACTAGCTAGCTTAGGCAGCTTCCCACTCTGGGTGTTGGCTTTTGTGAATTCCATTCTTAGACACTCAACTTTCATTATGTATTGTACAGAGAGCTCAACAGCCATCTTTGGAGCTGTGACTTGTCCTGGGCAGCAGGCCACCTAAAGTTAGGCACTGCAACTCTGAGCCAAACCCCATTTGTAGATTTAGCCTCAGATCTCCAGAGTCCCACTTCCCTAACTTAACTAGTTGACAATGCCGCTATTCCTGAATGACCCATGAACAGTATCACTTGGAGGAAAAGCTTTGTGCATCAGCTGTGGAAGTGTCTGATGCCTTAGACTGGATTTATCGGTGGCTGATTTTACTGGTAAAGCCAACTTCTCAGAAATGCTCCAGTTTTTCCAGCACTGTCAATGCTCAGAAACCGTGTGCATGACTATGTCAGTGCGCCTGTGCTTTCATGTGTTTAAAATCTAATTCCCTTTCAGCATTCACTGTTTCTAAACACATTAGAGAAATCTCACTTTATGTGCTGGGCATGTTGCTTTGACAAATATCTAGGCATATTCCAAATATTTTATATTTAAAATGAGACCAGGAAATGGCATAAACTGTTCATATATAAGGGACCTAAAATTTTTCCAGGGATTATACACAACCCCCACATCTTATACACAGTGGGGAAAAACAACAGGGTGCCATTAAAGACGCTATACATTCATTTGCTCACTTTAGTTTGTGAGCTTTACAGTGAAGAAACAGAGCAGGGCGGGGTAGTGCCATAGCTTTCAGGGCTTGGAAGTGGCATATGCGTCCCAGCCCATCATCCTTTCACTACCTCAATTATGTAAACCCCTCTTCCCAAATTGTAGCCCTCTTACTTGCCAAAATCGTTCTCCACTCATCTCTCCCCAGTCTGCTAAAACCTCCCTTTTTTGCCCCCAAGTCAAGCTTCCAGTCCCATAATATCTCCTTGCTTATATGGTTCTGGGTCTGATTTTAAACATTCAGCTCATCTTAATGATATACCATTATTATTAATAACAATACATATTTCCATAGCAAAATGCAGGACAATGTAGCACTTTAAAGACTAACAAGATGGTTTATTAGATGATGAGCTTTCGTGGGCCAGACCCACTTCCTCAGATCAAATAGTGGAAGAAAGTAGCAGAACACCACGGCTGTGTCTAGACTGGCAAATTTTTCCGCAAAATCATCTGCTTTTGCGGAAAATCTTGCCAGCTGTCTACACTGTCCGTTTGAATTTCTGCAAGAACACTGACGATCTCATGTAAGATCGCCAGTGTTCTTGCGGAAATACTGTGCTGCTCCCGTTCGGGCAAAAGCCCTGCGCAAGAGGGCCAGTGTAAACAGCACAGTACTGTCTTCCGCAAAAAAGCCCCGATCGCGAAAATGGCGATCAGGGCTTTTTTGCGGAAAACCATGTCTAGATTGTCTACGGACGCTTTTCCGGAAAAAGTGCTTTTGTGGAAAAGCGTCCTGCCAATCTAGACGAGCTTTTCCAAAAATGCTTTTAACAGAAAACTTTTCCGTTAAAAGCATTTTTGGAAAATCATGCCAGTGTAGACGTAGCCCACTAGTGTCCTTCAAATAGATCAAAGTGTCATCATTCCAAATGTTCCGAATTTCAAGATACCTCTTTTCTTTTCCACTTGGAATAATTATGCAACCCATCTATGGCATTTATTTCAAGTTTTATAAACAGCGACCTGTCAACTTGTAGCAGCCCAGTGTTATTCTCTCTTCCTGTCTCAGTCACAGCCCAATCCTGTCAGGAGCAAAGTGACTTCAACTACTAATGACGTCAACAGTGGATGTAGAAAATCAGTCAGCACCTCATGTTAACTCAGTCAGCTCCTTAAATCACCCAGGGTATGTCTACACTACCCTCCTAGTTCGAACTAGCGGGGTAATGTAGGCATACCGCACTTGCAAATGAAGCCCGGGATTTGAATTTCCCGGGCTTCATTTGCATAAGCGGGGAGCCGCCATTTTTAACACCCCGCTGGTTCGAACCCCGTGCAGCGCGGCTACACGGGGCTCGAGCGCGGCTACACGGGGCTTGTGGAATGAGGTGTACTGGTAGTTCGGAATAGGAAGCCTAGTCCGAACTACCTAGTTCGAGCCCCGTGTAGCCACGCTGCCCTGGGTTCGAACCAGCGGGGTTTAAAAAATGGCGGCTCCCCACTTATGCAAATGAAGCCCGGGAAATTCAAATCCCGGGCTTCATTTGCAAGTGCGGTATGCCTACATTACCCCGCTAGTTCGAACTAGTGGGGTAGTGTAGACATACCCCCATTCTTTTCAAAGATATTGTCTAGGTATGTGCCGGGCACAGATCTTTCAGGGACAATAGAAATGGCAGCCAGCAGCAGTGGCTGCTTGATGCTAAAAGGAAACAGCGAAATAACAATGTTTTCTTGTACTGCTTCTTCACCACACAAAAGTAGTTTTCAAGGATAATTTTAAGCAGCACAGACTGAACTGTAAATCTTATGTGCAAACCAAAGTCCCAGTAGCACCATTAGAAAGGCATTACAAGGCAGCAGAATGAAATTATACCATTTGAGATGAAATACTCTGTCAATTTTACCCAAAACAAAAGGAAAAACTATGTAGCACTTTAAAGACTAACAAGATGGTTTAATAGGTGATGAGCTTTTGTGGGCCAGACCCACTTCCTCAGGTCATATTCTGGAAGAGAATTGGCTGACTCATGAATTCATTGACTCATAAATAGCTATTCCCTCCCTCACTTTCCCTCACCCCATCTTCTGTACTAAATCTGATTTGGCATTTTAATAATGTGTTCACTTTTTTCATTGTATTCCTTTGGTATATATGGTCATGCCAATTCTCTTCCAGAATATGATGTGAGGAAGTGGGTCTGGCCCACAAAAGCTCATCACCTATTAAACCATCTTGTTAGTCTTTGAAGTGCTACGTAGTTTTTCCTTTTGTTTTAGCAAGATCAGACTAACACGGCTAACTCTCCATTACTAATTTTACCCAAGTGTTTTATAGTAAGCACTGAGTTACATTAACTTTAGATGCTTGTGTTCAAGATGCATTAGGCTGTCAACATGTTCTCAATAGTATACACTTATCTTTAAAAACCTTCTCTGTAACAAAAGGAAGTTTCAGAAGCTCAATTTTATTATGTTTAATGAGACTATATTAAAGGCACAAGGCTTAATGATGGATGCTAACAGTTAAATAAGAAAAGGAGTCAATCATGGCAGGTGGCTAAGGTGAATGAAGATGGATTAAGTAATGATGTACTCATCTGAATCTACAAAACCAGCTTTTGTTCCAAGAAATCCATTCCCTTCCACTCTCCTGTCCTGTACAATGACTTTGTGGGCCACACCCAGCCTTGGTGCACATTGGCTCAACGTCCACTGATTTCATGGAGGAATTACACCTGATCACTCCAACTTTGAATGTGTTCAATTGTCCATACATTATACATCTATACATTATAAAATGCACATTATTGCATATAAAACTCTGCTGCAAAAACCATTAAGGCTGTGTCTACACTGGCATCCCTTCTGGAAAAGGGATGCTAATGCAGCACATCGGAATAGCAAAATCCGCGGGGGATTTAAATACTTTGAAGTAGGAATAAGAGATCCTCCGGAAAAGGGCTTATTTTCCGGAGAATCACGTCTAGACTGGCGCTTTTCTCCGGCTTATCTCCAAGCCGGAAAAAAGCGACAGCCATGTTAATGCAAATACCACGGGGGATATTTAAATCCCCTGCGGATTTTGCTATTCCGATGTGCTACATTAGCATCCCTTTTCCGGAAGGGATGCCAGTGTAGACACAGCCTTGGAGTCTTTCAGTTAATTCTGATGGGCATTAGATCAAGTCCTTCATAGGGAAAGGTTCTGAAATCAGCTTATTTGTGTATTAAGAGTAATGAACGTTGATTTATTTTGTTTTCCGTTCTCTACCAAAATATATATGGAATATTTAATCTCTAGGGGTATGTCTAGACTAAATGGCTCCATCAATGAAGCCATGTAGGTGAGTTTACTAGACATAGGAAAATGAAGCGGCGATTTAAATAATCGCCACTTCATTTACATAAAAATGGCCGCTGCGCTGTGCCGATCAGCTGTTTGGCGACACAGTGGGTCAGTCTGGGTGCGCCGCGGTTGACAAGGGAAGCCTTTGTTGACCGCTCCAGTATGCCTCGTGAAATGAGGTTTACCGGAGCAGTCGACAAAGGCTTCCTTTGTTGACCATGATACATCCAGACTGCCTCACTGTGCCGCCAAACAGCTGACCGGCACAGCACGGTGGCCATTTTGATGTAAATGAAGTGGCGATTATTTAAATCGCCGCTTCATTTTCCTATGTCTAGTAAACTCATCTACATGGCTCCGTCGGCGGAGCCATTTAGTCTAGACATACCCTAGGTTTCCAGTTCAAATTCATACCAGGACGATAGTGAGCAAGATTTACTGTTCTGTGATGACTCTTTGGTGGTCTGTATGAATTGAGTTGGGTGTCTCACGCTAAGCCCTACCAGCCAAGCAGTGACATCACAACTATCCCTGCCTTTTTAAGATAGTCTCAGGTTAGTGGGCATGGGGATTAGCCTCATCTTTTCCTAGAGAAAGGCAGCCACTTCTGAACATGTTGATTGATCAGAGTGAGGAAACTTGGCTACCAGGACTCAAGCTTTACCTGCTCCATGGCTAAACAGAAAATGTTAGTTTTCAAGGCTTTCAGTGCAGCACTATCCACTAGAGATGAATATTGAGCACAAATACAGCCTGTTGTGTTTTAGCAGCAACACACCAGATACCAGCCCCATTTCCTTTAACTCACAAATCAATTATTAAATAAGAGGTATAATTGCCATGATGAGTCGGGAAAGGAGAAGTCTGTAATAAGATTTGAAGGTTAGTACAGTAAAGTGCTGATGCAGTTTGCTCCATCGGTTACAATCCCAACCCAAGCACAATCTCTTGCTATTGTTCCTGCTCATCAGATTTATGAGAGTACTAACTGTAGAGGATAATGGGGTGTTGGAGATGACTCAGCTACAAAGTGATTATCTCCAACGGGAGTGGTGCTCAAACTTGCCAGACTACTGTACCCCTTTCAGGAGTCTTATTTGTTTTGAATACCCTCCAAGTTACACCTCACTTAAAAATTGCTTGCTTATAAAATCAGTCATAAAAATACAAATGTGTCACAGCACACTATTATTGAAAATGTCTTACTTTCTCATTTTATCAAATAATTATCAAATAAATCAAATGGAATATAAATACTACATGTACATTCCGTTGTATACTATATGGAACAATAAAAACAAGTCATTGTATGGAATTTCAATTTGTACTGACTTTGCTATTGATTTTTAGGTAGCCTGCAGTAGAACTAGACAAATATCTAGATGTGTCAATGTTCTCCCTTGAAGATCTCTGTGTATCCCTAGGGATATGCATCTCCCCCGTTGAGAACCACTGATTTAGGGGATCCATTTGCATGGTAAGGCCAGAAGCTCAGTGGCTTTGGATCAATTCTTAAGGTGGGAGAACTGAGCTGCATCACTCCCGTCACTGCCTTGAGAGGGAAACACAGCAGGGATGGCTGCAAAGACCTGGGCGTGGGGCTAACAGCTGGGGTCTGGGGCCTGCAACAGAGCTGCCTGACCAGGTGGCTAGGATCCCAGGTAACAGCTGGGTCCCTAGGTGCAGGCTGGCAACTTGGATGTTGGTACAGGATGCAAAATCTGGGGGGATACTGCACACCTACTACCTGCACCAAAGGTGGATAAATAGAAGAGAGGAGGCTGGGAAGGAAAATGGTAATAATAAATACCATGAGATACATTTTGTTGTGTACACATTGTAACTTTTGTTTTTGTTGATGTTCATTTTAAAATTGCTGATATATAATTATAGACTCATAGAATCCTAGGGCTGGGAAAGACTTCAAGAGGTCATCAAATCATCCAAAGCAGGACCAACCGTAACTAAATCATTCCAGTCAGGGCTGGAATCTCCATCATCTCTAGCGATGGAGTTTCCACCACCTCCCTAGGTAACCCATTCCAGTGCTTCACCACCCTCCTAGTGAAATAGTTTTTCCTAATATCCAAACTAGACCTTCCCCACTATAACTTGAGACCATTGCTCCTTGTTCTGCCATCTGTCACTACTGTGAACAGCCTCTCTCCATCCTCTTTGGAACCTCCCTTCAGGAAGTTGAAGGCTGCTATCAAATCCTCCCTCACACTTCTCTTCTGCAGACTAAATAAGCCTAAATCCATAAGCCTCTCCTTCTAGGTCATGTGCCCAAACCCCCTAATAATTTTGGTTGCCCTCCACTGGACCCTCTCCAATGTGTCCATAGTCTTTCTATAGGGTGAGCTCCAGAACTGGATGCAGTACCCCAGATGTGGCCTCACCAGTGCAGAATAAAGGGGAATAACAACTTATTTAAATCTGCTGGAAATGCTCCTCCTAATGCACCTCAATATACCATTAGTCTTCTTGGCTACAAGGGCACACTGTTTTCTCAGATCCAGCTTCTCATCCCCTGCAAACCCCTCGGTCCTTTTCTGCTAAACTACTACTTAGCCAGTCGGTCCCTAGACTGTAACAATGCTTGGGATTCATCCGTCCCAAGTGTAGGACTCTGCACTTGTCCTTGTTGAATCTCATCAGATTTCTTTTCGCCCAATCCTCCAATGTAGGAGGGAGTGATGTTTGGCAAAACAGTGGCCACTGGAAGGCTAATGTAGTGAATTGCCTGAGGTCAAACAGCAAGTTCATAACAAAACTGGGAAGAGAAGCTGAATCTCCCAAGGCCCTGGTCCCCTTCACCTAACTGCTAGATACTAAATGCTAGATACTGTTGTTTTTTAAGTTTTTCCTGTTACAGACTAACTCAGCTACCCCTCTGAAGCTGCTAGATACTACTGGGCTACTAAAATATTTGACATTTTGTCTCCAACAGTCTACTGGCCTAGAGATGGAACTTTTTGCATCCATAGTACACAGCCAGGACTACAACTTCACAGTGTCAGACTTACTTAGTGAGAAGAAAACAGTGGAGTTTAATAAAAGCTTTGCAGAGAGCTAGACTATAATGGTACAGTGATATGAAGTTCACAAGATTTAGTTTAAGACTTCAAGAAGCTGAAAGGAAAATTGGAGAGGCAGAAATAACAATTGATAGATAAGAAGCCAATGTAACAGTAGTAAAGAGCATAAAGCAGGATAAAATTGATACTGATGACCTGGTTAAAAAGTGTCAGGGTTCCTGACAGCACAGAGACAGGCTATATACATTCAGGCAAAGGGCTTTCTTCTTAAGTCTAATGAAGGGGGAACATTTTTGTCTGGATTTTGTACTGTTTAGATTACGTGCTGCTCCTGTGTAATCTTGCATAGTGCTTCAAAAAACTAATGAGCAGAACATTTAAAAAACCTGTGTTAATAAAGCATCCTGCCACGATACTTGAGATGTGGTTAGTATTAATGTTAAATGAACATATTGTAATGAAATGAAAGTAAATCAAACTGTGAATGAGTGATTTTTCTGCGTCTATGGTCTATCTCTCAGAGGAATATAAATATAAATGATTTTGAATGGTTAAGTTTTAGAAGACCTGCTTAACAAAATGGAAATAACCCCTCAATACCTCAATACTGGGGAAAATTGGAAATGCTACATGAACATGACAAGTTAAACAAGGAATATTATGGTGCTGACAACCGTAAAGACCTTTGTGGACCTCAGAACTAGCTTAGCTTTTTTGCTTACAAATTACTTTTGTGATATAGGGGTATACAGTACCTATCCAAGATTTCCCCTCTTCTTTTCATTTGTGATCATTGTGCATAAGAAAACAGACTTAGGATACACCCATAAGTTTCTCCTTGGTCTCTGAAATGTACCCAAATCTGACCCTGTGTGATCACACCACTAAATCTGTGAAGTTATATTAAAGAAACAGAACCTACTGCAGGTTTATAGTGTGAATATTCCAAATAGCCAGTGAAAGTGGCATTCAGCGCAAAAGGACTACATGTTTCCCAAATAATAGTTGGGCTGAAGCCTGTATCATAAGATGCCCTATGCATAAGATGAAAGCCCTACGAAGTGATAAGTTCAAATCTCTGCTACACATCAGGCAAAGGTGGGAATTGAACCTTGAACTCCAGTTGCCCAGAGTATCAGTTTAAAAGTCTGAGGGTATGTCTACACTACCCCGCTAGTTCGAACTAGCGGGGTAATGTATGCATACCGCATTTGCTAATGAAGCCCGGGATTTGAATTTCCCGGGCTTCATTAGCATAAGCGGGGAGCCGCCATTTTTAAATCCCCGCTGCTTCGAACCCCGTGTAGCGCGGCTACACGGGGCTCGAACTAGGTAGTTCGGACTAGGGTGCCTATTCCGAACTACCGGTACACCTCGTTTCACGAGGAGTACCGGTAGTTCGGAATAGGACCCTAGTCCGAACTACCTAGTTCGAGCCCCGTGTAGCCGCGCTACACGGGGTTCGAAGCAGCGGGGATTTAAAAATGGCGGCTCCCCGCTTATGCTAATGAAGCCCGGGAAATTCAAATCCCGGGCTTCATTAGCAAGTGCGGTATGCATACATTACCCTCCTAGTTCGAACTAGGAGGGTAGTGTAGACATACCCTAACAGAGAAATGTATCATATATTGGAAGTTGAAGCTGAAGCTAGGCAAAGACAGGCTGGATAGAAGATGTAAATTTTTACCATTGGATGTAATTAACCATTGGAACAGTTTACCAAAGTGTCACAGTGGCTTCTCTAACACTGAGAACTTTAAAATCAAGACTGGATGTTCTTCTCAAAAACATAGTATAGGAATTATGTTAGGGAAGTTTGATGGGTTTTGCTATACAAACAGTTGGACTGGATCATCATAATGGTCCCTTCCAGCTTTAGAATCTATGGATAGAGGAAGAAGTAGCATCACCACCCACCTTCCCCAAGAGTGTGTCTGGCCAGGGTCAAACAAAGTATTTTGTTCATCGGGGTTTTTTTTTACCTTTGCACTTCACCAAAATTTTTCAGAAATTTCTATTTCTGTTTACTGTGGCACAAAACTTTTTCAATTTTTTTCACAATTGCCAGATAACCGAAAAATCAATGATTCTCTTAGGTCTGGGATAATATCACTGAATAACTCCATTGGTACTAGCTAACCAGGATTAGCAGTAGGAAAATGTTTTCTTACTTTCCCACAATAAGATGGCTTGCAAATAGTGCAGGACATGTCATCAGGGTGGCAAGAAGTAATTTGAAATTTTGGGGGGAAAGGGGTTCAGTTAAATTCAGTTATATGCTTATGTATTTATTATCTGCAATTCATAAATTTAAACATAAACCCAAAAACTACTTTCAGATAATTTTAAAAGAATGCCATATAGGAAATAAAAAGGTTGGATATTGTACTGCTTAAACAAGAGCCTAATTCTGAGAGATCCCAGCATCTAGTGTGCCTTCATTTGGATGTAGGGCTATCTTAATATTTGAATAAGAATAGAAACTACAACATGCAAGCTGTTTTCATGTGTAAATTGGGTGACTGCATGAGCCAATAATTGCAAGTGGCCACAGGCAGGTGCAAGAACTTGGTATTTGTGTGACCAAGATTCTTGATATTTTGATTTAATGACTGAAAAGTTATGTTCCTGTGCACAGCTGTTTGATTATTATAGGTACTGACTATGCACACCTTCATTTTGTAATCAATAGGTGCTACAGGTGCTCAGGATGAATTCATACATATTAGAATACTTATGAATTAACAAGGATTCTTTACTCTTCATAAAATTACTGACTATGGGATTGCTTCTGTTCCTGCTGAAGCAAATCAGGCTCATAGACAGTTACTTTGCATTCAGTAATTAGATTTATTGGCTTTAGTTTCTAACATCATTCCTATGTATATTTTTAAAATTCACATTTTCCTCCCTATCTACTGTATTACATTCCAAATTACTATGTTATTTCTTACTTGTGTTATGGTTTGGCATCTCTTTATAATGCAAAATGCATTATATATAGATTTAAAAGGACTAAAGGGAGTCAGTGAAAAAGTGGGTAGAACACAAAATTTATAAATAAGGAGTCCTGGGTTATATTGTTAACATATGTAACCTTGAACTCACATAACCTCAATGTATCTATGTTTCCTAAGCTGCAAAACTAGGATAATGATACTTTCCCACTTTTGTAAAGTTCTTCGAGATCTTCCAAAGTGCTATGTAATGACAAAGCTCCATGATTACCAATAAAATGGAGAATCTCTCTCTTTACAAACAACAAAACTCTCATCTCTGTGTTGTTGCTACAGAAAAGAGTTAATCAGTCCATTCATATCCAGTATTCTAAGAGCAGGGTGTGCAGCTTCCGTGATTCTGCAGGTGCAGAATTTGCCTTCTGGTGCATCTGATGAAGAAATCCCTTTGTTGTATGACAATATAGCTGATTTTGTTGCAATTGGTTGCCTTTGTGAGCTTTCCTTCCTGCAACTGCCTATTCCAGAAGGAGGACAGGTCTAGCTGTTTTCAGACAGCATGCTACATAGGAAGAGGACAGCATCTGGGCTTCTATTAATTTTCCACGAACAGCCATTTTCATGAATGGTCATGGAAAGCAATTTTTCTATTTGCATCCTTGAGTACTGATGCTGGAAATAGCATATTTTACATGGGCTGGAGGCTCAGTTTCCCCAGACTCTTTGCTAGAATTGCTTCCTCTAAGACAATTAAATCAGCCAGGCAGTTTGCTGTTGAAGCATAGTATGGAAAACCAAAAAAGGAGGCCTCAATTTCAGGAGATCATTAACAAATATAAGAAACAATAGTTAATAGAAAGGGCACTTCAAAGGGCCTGATTTGTGCATGGCATGATGAATTATTACAGATTATTTTTAAATTCAAGACCACCTGTCTGGAAAAATAGGAAAATAGACCTGAAATGGATATAAATTTTGGAAGAAAGGAAAGGCATCTGGAAGAGGGTCAATAACTCCTCAGTTTGTTTAAATATTAAGGAAAATTAGGTCAAAATACTTTATCAATGATACTTCATTGAATTAAAATGAAGGAACGTACATAAAAGGGAGTCAAATTAAGAAATTACTCTGATTTGATCCCCAAGTTGTGTAATGTTGATTTCTTTCTCTAGTTGAAAACCAGCTTGTTACTGTCCCTTTATTTTTTCACCTTCAAAACTTTCATATGCAGGCTGTATGTCAGCAAAGTTATTAATAATTTTTGTTGTGCAGTTTTTATCACTTTAGGCATTATGGCCCTATCCAGCAAAAGAATGCAGGATGTATTTAAAGCACAGCACATGAGAAGTCCTTTGAAGCCAATGAGACTACACATAGCTTTAAAACAAAGAATGAGTTTAAATATTTTGCAGATTTGGGCCTTATGTATGTGTGAGCAGGCTGCTCGTGACTGACTGACTGGAACCTAGAAAAAATTAATCAATAGTTCTATAAAAGTTAGAAAAAGTTCTCAAATTATTTTAAATAGACATTCATGAAAATCGCAATCTGTTCATATTTTTAAATTGTATGAGCAGAAAACTACTTTCTCTGGATATCCCTCCTCCTATCAATCCCAGGAGGCAAAATTACATTCTGACTGTAGAAGCAAAGACTGGGACTTTTCCAGGACATCAGTATTGGATCTTGTGGCAAATTGAAAATTTGACAGTAACCTGATAAACATACAAATATTGACAAAAGTGTTATTAATTTAAATATTCAAATGACTATGACTAATATTGCTAAATAATTGAATTAACAGACTTTTGTTTTCTGAATGTTTTTCTGTGCATTTCGTTCTGTCACAGAACTGCCAGAGTACTGTTCAGTTGTGTCAAGGGGCTCATCTGCCGAAGAAGTTAGGCACAGAGTGCCAGAGACAGCTGAGGGATCATTATTAAAAATCATTACTCTAACTTTATGGAAGTTTTCCTCTCTGCACGATCAATTTAGTGTGTTACATTCCTATAGTTACATACTCAACTCCCCATCATATTTTGTAAGCAGTTGTTTTCCCTGCACCTCTCAATGTTTATCATACATGAACCCTAAAAATTCAGAGTTTGGTTATGTTTGTATAAGCACTTGAAAGTTATCCCAATGCAATCTCATTAGATTTAAATGACAGCAGATGATTGGCCTCAGATAGTTGTCCAAACCTTACCTAAACTAAGTTTTTAAAATGGAGCATCTTTTAAGAGCATGCCCTCAAGGAATATATTTTTTAAATATTTTCTATGCTAGAACAGCTCAGAAATGCTATGAGAACCATTTTCCTTTTACTGTTTCACTGCTTTTGATTCACACTGTACTTCAAGTACGCAAGCTTGAAAAGTCTGTCCTTTTATGTCCTTGATGAGCTATTACGGCCTGATTTTGCCAGGTGCTTGAACACCCCTGCAAAGTGGTGAGTGCTCTGAATTCCTCTTGAAGTCAATGGGAATTCATCACCTCACATTGCAGGATTAGGGAAAGGAAAGACTACTGCCATGGAAGAGGAGAGAAGGCAGCTTTTTATTAATGTAACTAATATATGGATTTTAACATACTAAGCTGAAAGGAAATTTAAACTGAAGAGAGAAACTGCAATGCTAACATCAGTCTGACAGATGACAACAATTATTATTACACACAGTATCACAGGCGTATGACATGCTTTACAGACAAGTAAACAAATACACCTATCCTAAAGATATTAAAAGCAACACAATTCGGGCAGGACTAACAGTGTGGACAGAGGGGTGGGAGAATGAAAATGGAAGTTAGTGCAGGGGTTCAAAGAGTTGAGTGACATGATAAGAATAGAAAGCAAGAAAGATGAATTAATCTGGGGTATTCTGCATAGCCTTGCAGGTATAATATGCGATTCAGGGGACAAGGCAAAGAGTTGTTTCCGGAGTCAAGGCAAAAGGTGACTAGGATATGTACTAGGGTTTTACCACTAGAGACAGAAAGGAGCACCATGAATCAAAGGGCACCATCTTTGAGATTGACACTAAATAGCAATGTCCTGGACAACTGTGGTTTTTAAGGAACCCAGAGCACTTTTTACAATAGTGGAATTGTTAACCCCAGTATCCTGGGCAAATCCCAATATAAGTAATTATTGTATCTTTTCCGAAAATTCTGTATATAGTTCATTTATAGACAAATGCATTTCAGAGGGGGAAGGGGACATTGGAAGGCGAGTCAGTAAACGCAGGCTGATGTACAGAGACTGTAAAGTGATTGGAGAGGCTTGGAAGTAAATGTCCTACATCAACAATATCTTTTATATCATTAGAGGATCTTTTTAAATAAGAATATTCTGATGGGAATTCTGTGTTATGGCTGGATCTTCTTGTAAATGAATACATCTAATGTAAATCATAATGAGTTTGATAAATAAATGAAAAAAAATCTTCAGAGTTATTTTGCCATATATTGTGACATCAGAATGAATAGCAGAAGGTTAAAATTCAGTCCCTTATGTTCCTAGATCTCTGCAAACTATTTCAAAAATTTTAAAACAAAGATTTTAAAAATGATGTGTAATAACACAAAAATAAAAGTCCTCAATCATTTTTTCCTCTCTCTACATTCACATATTTTAAACTATGGCCTGCATACATTTACTACTGAACATAATGACTATTAGGAGCAAAGGCCTTCAAAATCACAAGCTAAACAACTGGCCAGGGAGGAGGGGGGTGGGGTTAGTGAACAGTGGACTGAAGGAGGAGAGCTTGAGAGGGAGTTTTAAGAGGGAGTCGTAATATAATTGCTATGGTTAGGAAGGGTCACATAGCCTATATCAGCACTGCTCCTGTCTCCGCTACCTGTGCCTGTATCCAGTCAGACTATCTAACCATGGCCGCCTCCACCCAGATCCTGGTGTGGATTTGTAGAGACAGTGGCCTGCATTTCCCACTTACAGAAAAACAGGTTGAGGGGTGTCATTCAGTGTGAAAGGTGTTTGCCGGTGGAATCTCTCAGGAAGCAGGTGGGAGAGCTACTGGAGGAGGGGCTAGGCTGAGGAGTACCCATGCTCAGGAGAAATTCCTCAAGAGTATTGATATGAAGGTACCCAAGGCTGAGGAAGCTATCCAAATGCAGAGATCTGTTGCCATACCATTGGTGGAGGAGGATACAGGTCTGTCACAGGGAGGATACTGGCTGCTGGTTTGCAACCCATGCACCATAGTGATGGAAAACCGTTAGGCTGCCTGCCAATGAGCAATGAGGAATCATCCCATAAACTGGAAAAGAAGAAGTCATGTACCCCCAAGGCTGGGAGGGTATCAGCCACCATTCCCAGGAGAAAATATAGAGCAGTGATGGCTGGAGATTCTCTTCTGAGGAGGAAGGCACCCATCTGCCACCTTGAGATGGCATCTTGGGAGTTATGCTGAACATTGCAGAGGGATTGTTGCAGATTATCCAGCCCTCTGATTCATCCATATGGGCACTAATGAAACTGTTAGGTGTGATCCTAAGCAGACCAGAAGTGACTGCAGGACTCTGGGAGAAAAGGATGAAGGAGTTTGGAGCAGGTGGAGTTCTCTTTGATCCTGCCAGTCAAGGGTAGGGCCCAGGCAGAGACAGATGCTTCCTGGAGGTAAATACCTGCTATGAAGATTATGTCATCAGGGAGGGCTTTGGCTTCCTTGACCACAGGATGCTATTCTAGGAAGAAGACTGCTAAGAAAGATGTGGTCCAACATTCAAGGAAGGGGAAGAGCATATTTGGATGTAGACTGACTAACCTAGTGAGGAGGGCTTTAAATTAAGTTCAAACATTATTGCGGGCACAAGCGCAAACTATCCCACTGTATAGGAAAGATAGGAAGTATGGCAAGAAACTACCCTGACTTAACCATGAGATTTTTCAATGATCTAAAAAACAAAAAAGAGCCCTACAAATGTGGAAACTGAGTCACATAAATAGGATGAATATAAACAAATAACACAAGGCTACGTCTATGCTGGCATGATTTTGCGCAAATACTTTTAACGGAAAAGTTTTTCCATTAAAGTATTTGCGCAAGAGAGCGTCTATACTGGCATGTGCCTTTGCGCAAAAGATTTGCTTTTGCGCAAAAGCATCAGTGCCAGTATAGACGCTCTCTTGCGCAAGAAAGCTCTGATGGCCATTTTAGCCATTGGGCTTTCTTGTGCAAGAAATTGATGTTACCTGTCTACACTGGCCTCTTGTGCAAGAACACTTGCGCAAGAGGACTTATCCCTGAGCGTGAGTGTCTGGGTATTTGCACAAGAAGCACTGATTTCATACAGTAGAACATCAGTGTTCTTGCGCAAATACTCACGGCCAGTGTAGACAGGCGGCAAGATTTTGCGCAAAATCTCGCCAATGTAGACACAGTCCAAGTGTGTAGGGACAAAATTAGCAAGGCCAAGGCACAAACCGAGCTCAAATTAGCTAGAGACATGAAAAGTACAAGAAAACATTATACAAATACTATTGGAAGCCAGAGGAAGATGAAAGACAGGATAGGATAGTTACTTAGTGAAGGAGAAAATAATAAAAGAAAATGTGAAAAGGCAGAGATGCTTAATGATGTCTTTGTTTTGGTTTTCACCAAGAAAGTTAGTGGTGATTGGATGTCTCCCATATTGAATGCAAGTGAAAATGAGGTAGGATCAGAGGCTAAAATAGGAAAAGAACAAGTTATAAATTATGTAGACAAATTAGATGTCTTCAGGTCACATGGGCCTGATGAAATGCATCCTAGAAGCTCAAAGAACTGACTAAGGAGATACCTGACCTATTAACAATTATCTCTGAAAAGTCATGGAAGACAGGAGAGATTTCAGAAGATTGGAAAAGGGCAAATATAATGCCAACCTATAAAAAAGGAAATAAGGACATCCCAGGAAATTACAGTCCAGTAAGCTTAACTTCGGTACCAGAAAAGATAATGGAGAAAATTATTAAGAAGACAATAAGTTGATAAGTAACAATCAGCATGGATTTGTCAAGAACAAATTATGTCAAAACAATCTGATAGTCTTCTTTAACAGGGCAACAAACTTTGTGGTAGACGTGGTACTTCTTGTTTGTAGTAAAGCTTTTGATTCTGCCTTGTATGACCTTCTCATAAACAAACTAGGGATATGCAACCTAGATTGTGCTTACTCTAAGATGGGTGCAAAGCTGGTTGGAAAACCATTCCATGAGAGTAGTTATCAATGGTTCATAGACAAGTGATATGCCGCTATTTATTTTGAGTAATGGTGGCACAGTTTGGGCTCAACTTCCTAATACAAATTTATTTTTAATAAGAACAAGTTACAAGAAAGAAACAATTTCACAAGGGCAGTAAAAGAACAAGCAGGTTTTGACCTTGTTTCATATTTATAATGTGAAATATTAAAATATATGAAGATACCATTATAGTTACTAAAACTATCAGCAAAACTTCTTCTGAGATGCTAATTACTGATGTATTATTCAACATAAGCTACTTTCACTCTTTAGAAAACACTATGTTTTTTTCCCTCCTGAAACATTAACAAACCAGTCTGTTAGGAGAAAAAAAATCCCACTGCAGAAATGTACATTTATTGCTTCCTTTTAATAAAATGACATGCTACATTTTAAAGTCACTCTTAAAAACTTTTCATGTGGAAGATTTTTGAAACTTCGATTTCTCTTCTTTTTTTTTAACCATTGGATCGTTAAATATTTTTAATTTAACTTAAATTTCCTTACTTAGGAGAAAATAAATTACAATACCCATTAAATAGAAACTGATATGTAAACTAAAAAGAAATCCTTTTATATTTATGCACAAAGGCTTGTATTCTGCAAGACCCAGGCAGTAAAAGTTACGAAATAAATTCAAGTAAGGATATCTCACCATCTACACAATAAAGCAGCAGATAGTGTGTTTTCTTGCCCTTTAATATACTGTAGATCTCCCTTTTTACAATTTGAGGAGTTCATGAAATGGAGAAGTTGAACATCTCAAAATCACAGTAGATAAGGTGTGTAAATTGCAGTATGTTACACTGTCTTGTTTTTTTCTGGCCCTTCAAACCACTGCAAAGTGAATGCAAATGCACTGAAGACATCGGCATGTGAAAGAATGTTGAGATTACCTTCATCAGTATCACTTTGTGCCACCTAGGCTACTGAGTGGGCTGCATGAATGGCCCTCCTTCATCAAAGTGGGCTGCAAAATTGTTGGAACCGAGATAGTCTCCTGGGATAGTTTGTTAATTGCACTTGTGTCCCTAGAATTTGTAGGGTGTGCCGATTGAACCATAGCAGCACTTGGATTGGATGCAGGGGGAGCATATGGTTCTCACAATGTAGTGTGCAATCATCATGCATTTTACTTCGTGTGCCCATGCTTTAGTAATATTGGTAGGAAAAAACCTATATAGATGGCAAACAATGGAATCTGGCAACCTTGCATATGGGCAACAATCAACGAAATGTCTCATGGGCCACACATAGAACAGAACTTCAATGAGCTGTATGTAGCCCTTGGGCTGGAAGTAGTCCACCACTGTGTGATGGCTTTTTTATTTTGTAATTGAAAGGGTGATGCTGAAAATGTGTGGTTTGGTGTTGTTTTTTATGATGTTTGAACTGTAAGTCACCCTAAGGCTTTCTATGAAGAACACTGTTTAATAAAGGCATGCTACTTTTTTAAAAGCAGAGTAATATAAATCTTACATATTATCAGAAGGTAGGCACACAAACTTTTACTGAGGGGCTTCATTTTTAAGAATGTAAACCTTTTTCTTCAAGGAAAGCAAATTGTATGGTGAGCTGGTAGGAAATAGACGTCAGGTCTATAAAGCTAACTTTGTTACTGGAGCTTGGCATAATGATACACAACCAGTCTCATCTAAGAGCTTGAGGCTGTTCTGTTTAGAATTGCTTTAAGCCAATAATTAGAACATACATCTCTTCCTCGTTCCCCAATACTGTATCTTATGCCTGTGTCATAATAATGTACTCACTTGTTTCATAGTGCATTATCTTACTTTATTTCTATATTTCTACAAAATATTGCACTGTGTTACAAAGCACTGCCACGGTGTCTTCACAAAGTACTTTAACAACATTTTTTTAAAACCCAACAACTGAAGTTTAATAAAATATTACATAATACCATGCATAGTGATAAAAAATTCTTAAACACAGTTAGACTAATCTTAGACATACCATGGTACCCAGGTAAAATTTGTTTTTACTCTTGTATTTTTAAAGCATCGGCTCTTTCAGCAGACATCCTACCTGCCGCTCTATTAGATCTCATAAACTAAGGAGGCCTGGATTAAATCTGTACTTAGATTGGACACTCCGAAGAAAAATTACTAGCTTCAGGAAGCAGCATCGACCTCTGAGTAATGTTTTTGGGGCACTGGGACAGAGAATGTGCCATTTTTTAGATGAGACATAACAGATGCCCCAACCATGTCCTTATAACACTTTTTGCAATGACTCTTGTCTACTGACCAATGTTCCCTCTAATTTTTCTGTCCGTGTGCAGAATAAATTTTGTTATGCGCACCAACGCATGTGCAGATGTGCACCACAGTAGAAACACATGCTGCTCACTGTGGGTGCTATGGGTACTTTTCTAATCAGCTGGCTGGCATGTGAAATCTCTCCTGGGTGGCTGCCCAACCACACAGCTTAAAAAGAACACTGGTCCTTTCGACTGTAGACAAATGTGTTATGTCTATCTAAATACCTTGATACTTCAAATAGATAAGATATTCTTCAATTGCTATGCCAAAACCATTGTGTGGTGCTGTGGGTAGTGCTATACAGATTCTTGTCGCCCACAGCAGAGATGGATACATTTTATTTGAAGATAAAACAAAGCGATTCTACAGTGCTAGTACAGACTGTAATTCTGTAATGAAACTAGATGATTTGTGAAAATTACTAGGTAGGTAAATTAATAATAATAATAATGTCAAATTGTACATTGTAGTCTCATCTTGGGCATAAGCATTTAATGGCATCCTTAATTCTTTCAATATAAGAGTGCCAAGATGAGAATGTACTTATGAAAACTTATATTTGTTTTTACTAGAATGTATTCTAACAGGATCTGTTTCGCCACACAATGAGCATACGTAACTCCCAATAAAGTTAAAAAGAAATAGGCACATAAATCCCTATGATAACTGTTCCCTTAAGTTTTAATGAAAAAAAATTAACATTGAATACATATCTTCCACGCTTTTGTTAGAAAGGACTTCTACCAATAATAAAAGTACCTTTAAAATTAAATGCCTAAAGATATTCATTAAAAAATCTTCTATGTGTAAATATAAAAAGATTTTCCTAATGCACTGTAAAAGAATACATAAATGCGCCACACAGTGAAAGAACATTATTAAGGAGAATGAGGTAAACCCATAATACAATTACTTTGTGATGTAATATAGTTAACATCACTTCCAATAATACAGTGCAATAGCCCCTAATTATTACTGCTGTCTGCTTTTTTTAGGTCTTTATATTCACTTGAAAAAGTCTATGGTTTCTCATTCACAAATATGAATGCAAATGCACACTGTTTTACTGCTATTTGAGCTACAGGATAAAAGACATAAAAATCTCAGTGTGCATTTTAGGGTGACCGGGTTTCTAACATGGCTCTCGTTCTCTCTCTCTCTCTGTCTCTCTCACTCACTTACTCTTGGTTTGTTTTAGGGTTTTATCATATAATGTTAGTAACAAATAACATTTAATCACTCTCTAAGCTGTTGATCGTTGTCCAAGTAGAATTTATCATTTGTCAATAACAACCACAATAATAATCATAATAATTAATCAAATTATAACTTTGATTCACAAATTTCATGTAAAATGTTTAGCCCAGAGACAGAATCAATTTTTTACTTTACCTGCTATAATGTGTAAAATATTTATTAAACAGGGGTGATATACTAAATAAAAAGATGTTTAACACTTATTTGAAGTTAAACCAAAGCATTCACATGCTACCTCAATTTGTAGCATTAAAAAGACATAAGCACTCTGAAGGTTATGAGGAGAGCTGTCTGTGTATTTAACACATATTAGCCTTATCCTTCCACAGGTAACACAATAGTACTTTCTGAGCTATGCTGTGCCTTACTGGAAATACTGAATCTAGAATGCAGTGTGAATATGTGTCAGCAAGCTAGTAGTTTTAGCATGGTAACTTTATTTCGTAAAAGTCTTTCAGAGGTTTTACTTATTGAAATATTATTGGAAATATGGGTGGGCACTGAAAGGGATGACATAAAAATACAGGGATATCTGTTTTTTTATAAGAAGGTAAAGAGTGAGTAATCTGGTTAGTATGTATCAACTAATAAGAAAGTAAATGAAGCTGATTGTATAGTATACCTAAGAGGAATCTTTGAGAAAACATTTGCTCATGCAATCTCTCTCATTTATGAACAATCATAACTTTGCCTTCCCAGAAAGAAAGAAAGAAAGAAAGAAAGAAAGAAAGAAAGAAAGAAAGAAAAACCATAGCATCAGTGAGGATGAAATTTTTGACATTTAGGGTACGTCTAGATTACATGCCTCTGCCGACAGAGGCATGTAAAATAGGCTACCCGACACAGTCAATAAAGCGAGGATTTAAATATCCCCAGCTTCATTAAAAGAAAAATGGCCACCGCGCTGTGCCAGCTTAGCTGATTGTCGGCACTATGCACGAGTCAAGATGCGAATCAGTTGACTAGGGAAGTCTTTGTCGACCGCTCCCTTATGCCTCGTGACATTAGGTTTACAGGAGCGGTCGACAAAGGCTTCCCTTGTTAACCGATCCGCATCTTGACTTGTGCGCTGTGCTGATGATCAGCTGAGCCGGCACAGTGCAGTGGCCATTTTTATTTTAATGAAGCTAGGGATATTTAAATCCCCATTTCATTGACTATGTCGGGTAGCCTATTTTACATGCCTCTGTCGGCAGAGGCATGTAATCTAGACATACCCCTAGGTACTACATGAAAGCTCATAACTTTGGAGATAGGAAATTTAAAAAGTCTGTTCATATATACAACCTTAATTTTTCTAGGGGTAGATTTAAGGACTAGGACCTAGAGAGCAAGTGAACTGAGGGGCAACAATAGAGCATTGCATGGAATCAGAGGGGTGAATCAGAGAAACAGAATGGAGCTGGAAAACAGGAACAGTGAGATAAAATATGAAGAGAGTTTCATGTGCAGCTTCCTGGATAATAACATGAAAGGACCCTACACTTCTAAAAGTAAACTGATATTTACTAAGGGTAACATTTACAGAGATGCTTCAACTGCACCTGGTATTCTATCCATGTTTCCACGGACATCCCGCTGCCTCCAGCAAACTCTTTCCTTCTGTGCTCCTCCCTCCATGATCATTTAAGATTTTAATAGCTTTAAACAATAATTTCTGTTTCTGTTATGGTACCTTTTGGGCATATACTTGCTGACTTGGCTGTGGTCAGAAGTTATTAGTACATAGCTCACCTTAGAAATATAGATAGCTTTTCTGCCTGCGGGCTAAAATTGAATTAAGATACTCAACTTCAGCTATGTTAATTGTGTATCTGAAGTTGAAGTAGCTTAACTCAGCTTTAAGCCCTGTCTGCAGTGCAGGGAGTTGAAGGAAGAACACACTTTCTTCGACTTTCCTTACTCCTCATGAAATGAGGGTTACAGAAGTTGGAGTAAGAAGCCCATTATTTCAAAATGATTTCAAAATAACAGGCTTGCTATGTAGATGCGTACTCTGTTATTTCAAAATAATGTTATTTCAAAATAAAGCTGCTGTGCAGACATGCCCAGAGGTCTTCAAGTTTCCTTACTGTTCTTGGAAGGAGACCTGCTCCACTGCAGCCTTCATTCCATTGGGTGATGTCCTGATACTCCTCTATTTATAAGCATTATACCATAATTCTTCTGACTCTGTCAAGACATTTGCAGAAGCTCTATATTCTTCTGCTTCTTTCTTTTGATGTTGTCAGGTCATAGGCTCAGGCTCTATGTTCTTCTGGTCCTGGATTTGTCTCTGTCCATCTGTCAGTACTCTGTGTCTGCCATTACTCCACAAATGTCTTTGGTTTTGTTTCCACTGCTATCCTAAGTCTGTAGCTACCTCATATTGACTTGTGTTAAATCACAGGCCGAGTGATTGATTGCCTTTTTATCATATCTTTGCATGGCTATTTTGTGATTGGACCCAGATCTGCTCACTTGAGTATAAGGGGCTTCGGGTTTTGGCTCCTTGTAGTGGATTGCCTGCTTGGCTGGATGATTTTTTAATTGCATCTGTGCACTGTCAGTTGATCCTCTGCTGGGCTATAGCAGATCGCTCTTCCTGGGAATCTGTGTTTTAATTCTCTGCCCCATCAGTCTTTGTGTTGGGCTACTCGCTACTCTCTGGCAGAATGTATTACACTGGTCCAACATTGCCAGGCAGGGATCCTTTCTTGTCGGTTTTGCCTTTGCCATCAGTCTCTTGGCTGTCTCTGTCACAGACTCAGCATTCCTATTGCTTTGTGGGTATCCAAGGAAGATAGTCTTGTGTGTAAACAGTCATTTGACATTAATTGTTCGAGTTCCCCTGCATCATACTGTGGCTTACTGCCAGAGCATTAAATGTCAGTTATGAAATGCCTTGCAACATGCACTTCGCTTTCTTGATCATGGTTCTTACCTGAGAGTAGTCCAAATAGCCTATCTCTGTGACAGAATATATCTGTGTTCACACCCTGCACTATATTGTGATAATTTTTGTACAAGGTATGTCTTATGTGGTATCATTAAAAAACTTACAATTTGTTGATCAATAATGTTATGGCAAAATGTATGAAGCAAAATCATATGTGAAGTTGTAAATGTACGTTGAAACTATGACTAAAAGTATACTTTCCAGCTATATCTGGAGAATGGCCAAATAGGTTCCTCAGAGAAAAAGCCGATGCCTCAGCCAGGTGTAAATAAGGCTATTCGACCATTCCCGGCTACATGGCCATTCCTTGGCAAGAAAGGGGGCCAAAATCTACATTTCAGCAGAGAAATGACATGGTGTTTCTTTCCACACAGACTGCTTGTTGATTTGTTCACAGCTGGAAATGCTTCTCAAAGGGGGGGGGGGGAGAGAACAGGATTTGAAAAAGAAGGGACAGATATAACGCTGACAGATGGAAAGGAACCTGGAATCTCTGGAGCTTAGTGTATGAGACTCTCCAGCTTTAGCTAAAAGCCAGCTGGCTCTCAACTAAGGCTGTAGAGGGAACTCATTCTTTCTCTCTGTAAGTGGTCTAAGTGCCACTACATGGGATAGTGATCCACACCCAGTGCAAAAAAAGCTGCACATGGATGGAACAGATGAGAGGGAACATTAATAGTGACTTCTTTTTAAAACTTCATTCATTGGTTTTGGGTCATTGCCATCCCACAGTTTACCTGAAGTCTTCCTACTGCTAGAATGCTGATCCTAGCCTGCTGACTGACTGTGTGCTAGTTTTAATGCATGTACTGATGTCTCTTCTTTTCAGGCTCACCAATTCCTTCTTCAGTAGTTCTGCAAGGGTTAATGGAAGTTTGCTTTTTGGTAGTCTCACAGGCTGCACACGAAGGTCTATTTCTAACATCAGCTAGACCCTTAAGTGTCCATCTCCTGGAAAGATGTAATTATTTCTGTGATAAAACTGGACATGGCCCACAGTGACCGTTTTTTCTCCTTTCTCACACTGAGGATAGTCATTATTGCACTGTGATCAAATCCATAGCTTTCATTGCTCTGAAGACTTGCATGTGAACTACTATCAACCCTAAGGGATAATATCTCTCACACAATATAATCATTCTGAGGTCAGTGGCAAATGCAGACTGTTAATAAGAAACCTGTGATACACCACGAGGACTGGGTCACATTTCTCCAGTCTGGTATTGATGATTATCAGTGTAACTACATTTCAGCTGGCTTCACATTCCAGCTAGAATTGAATTGGTACTGATTTAACAGCAGTTGCAAATCAGCAGTTGAAAGGTCAGCAGCCTTCTGCAGTATATGTTCAATGAGAGTCTTTGGATTGCCTAAAGTCATACTAAAGTAATCTACCTCTTCACTGGAAATCTCTAGGTCCTCAGTTACAGCATGTTCTGCTGTATTTTCCTTCTTAGGATAGCTGTGGCGTTGAGACATATGCTGGTTCTGTTTCTAATGCCTCTTGCACCTTTGCCAAGAGGCTGGGAAATTTTCTTTACACTTTTCATAGAATCACAGAATATTACAACTGGAAGGACCTCAACAGATTATTATCAAGTCCAGTCCTCTGCCCTCACGGCAGAACCATCTAGACCATCCCTGATAGATGTCTATCTAACCTGCTCTTAAATATCTCCAGAGATGGAGATTCCACAACCATCATAACCAATTTATTCCAGCGTTTAACCACCCTCACCATGCTATGCTTACACGTGTACTCACCATGCTATGCTTACACGTGCGCGCGCGCATACACACACACACACACACACACACTCTCCAATTTTCCCTTAGCCTTCAGCAAGGAGAGGGGGACCATGATGTTAAGTTTTGGTTTTTTAAGCTTCAATATTCTCTTCCACAACCTCCAATCTTCTTTTATGTCTTCTCTAGGGAATGGGCCAGGTGACTTCTAACTCAGGCAGAGAAGTATGTATGATGTTTTCCTCCCTCCTTCCATATAAGAAGGGTTTAGGAGACTGGCTGGCCAGAATTACAACTGAACTGGTTGGCAAGGCAGTATGGGTATATCTACACTACCCTCCTAGTTCGAACTAGGAGGGTAATATAGGCATACCGCACTTGCAAATGAAGCCCGGGATTTGAATTTCCCGGGCTTCATTTCCATAAGCGGGGCGCCGCCATTTTTAAAACCCCGCTCGTTTGAACCCCGTGCAGCGCGGCTACACGGGGCACAAACTAGGTAGTTCGAACTAGGCTTCCTAGTTCGAACTACCTAGTTCGTGCCCCATGTAGCCGTGCTGCACGGGGTTCGAACGAGCGGGGTTTTAAAAATGGCGGCGCCCGCTTATGCAAATGAAGCCCGGGAAATTCAAATCCCGGGCTTCATTTGCAAGTGCGGTATGCCTACATTACCCCGCTAGTTCGAACTAGCGGGGTAGTGCAGACATACCCTAAGAGAGAAGGAGCTTTAACTGCAGGCAGACAGAAGCTCAGCGGGGGTGCCTACCATACTTGATAAAAAGCTGTGTCTCCTGAGAACCTCAACAATTCCTTAGATTAGCTGGTGTAGACAAGTTCTGACCTAGCCATCTGTTAGTATTATAAAAAAACATGAGAGTAGAACTATCTCATTTTCTCTAGAGATGTAGCAAACCTGTGAAATGACAATATCAGACAAACAAATGAATTACTAATGCCTCTTTAGAAGGAATAAGGTGAACATATGGAAAATCAGGGGTTCTTCCTCCTCTCCAGGTGGTCAAACACTGGCTTCTCACTGTTGGTCTAAATGAAGTACCAAAGGCTTCTCAAACTTTTCCTTTTGGATACTACCATTCCCCCTCCCCTACACTTTATTATTTCCATTCAATGGCCATGATACTGATCTTCTAAGCTCGAGGGCAAAGGGCTTTTGCTAATGCCACAGAATGATCCACCGGAAGACGTCTGTATCTGTAATTAATATATCTGAGAAGAAATGTCCACCCTTTTCACACAAGAATACGATTTTTTTTTGTTCAGAGAGTGAGAGACAAGACACTTCTGAAACTGGACTTGTCCCACTGCATCATAACTTTAGGCCTTATGTCAAATTCGTAAATAACTGTTAAGAACCCACAATAAATACATGTATCACACAACTTCCCTCCTGCAGCAAATAACATAAATAAAAATAGTACATTATTCTTAGTCTTTGTAAAAATGAGAAACTAAAAACAGGATGCACAGAGCAATGAAATAAAAAGAGGATACATTTAACTGTCATCATGCACACACATTTTTTTAAAAAATGGCATAAAAGAATAATAAAGAGGTGTTCCCTGTTTTCCTCAATTTTGTAGATGAAATATTTTAGAATCATAGTAGGTTTAGAGAAATGTTGCTAGGGCTCTGTTCCATATTGAGATTATCTTGTCTGAATTGGTCACAAAATGTTTCTCTTTTCATAGTGGAACAACAAATGGTGGGAAAACAGATTTTCGTCCAAGAAACCGTCATTTCTGTTACATTTCTTATGCTAGAAGATTTTCCCTAAATTAAATTATCCATTGCTTTGTCCTGTTTTCCTTTGGTTGACTCATTATAATAGGGGACACCACAATTTCATATAGCATGCGACATTTTGAAAGTAATAAATGTGCTCTAGAAAGTATTTCCTGATATTCAGCCTAATTTTTTTTGTTTTATTTGTTTTATTTTTTTCATTTGTTTTGTTTTATTTTGATGGCTCCTACTTATTTATCTGGTACTATCCTGAAAACTCCCATCCTTCTTTGATATTCATCACTGTTCACTTTCTACTACTTATAGACAGTTGCCCTCTTTTACATCATTGCTTTGCTAAGCTCTTGATAGATGAACAGATGGATCGCATGCATGCCTCTTAAAGCAATGACTTTAGGCAAGTCTTCACTATCATACTAAATCGGTACCACTGCCATTAACACAATTTATTGGGTCTACTGAAGATGCGCTAAATTGACAAAAGAGCACTCTCCTGTCTAAGTCTTTAATCCACCTCAATAAGAGGCAGAAGCCATGTTGATTGGACATCATCTCCTGCTTACATAGGACACTGTCGAAAAAAATCTGAAATACTAAAATGTGAAAAGTAAAGAATTTAAAGGTTACCATACAGGTATTAAAAACAACTGGTTCTTACTATTGTTTCCTTACAGACTATTATACTCCTCCACCCGCAATAGAACATACACCCAGGTTGGGTCTAGACTGGCCAGTTTTTCCGGAAAATCAGCCACTTTTCCAGAAAAACTTGCCAGCTGTCTACACTGGCTGCTTGAATTTCCGCAAAAGCACTGACGTTCTCATGTAAGATTGTCAGTGTTCTTGCGGAAATACAATGCTGCTCCTGTTCGGGCAAAAGTCCTTTTGCGCAAAACTTTTGCACAAAAGGGCCAGTGTAGACAGCTCAGATTTGTTTTCCGCAAAAAAGCCCCGATCGTGAAAATGGCTATCGGGGATTTTTTGCGCAAAAGTGCGTCTAGATTGGCACGGATGCTTTTCTGCAAAAAGTGCTTTTGTGGAAAAGCGTCCGTGCCAATCTAGACGCTCTTTTCCGCAAATGCTTTTAACGGAAAACTTTTCCGTTAAAAACATTTGCGGAAAATCATGCCAGTCTAGACGTAGCCCCACAGGTTTATTAGGGTTACTAATGAATATGGAGCTGCTAGAAGCCATTTTTAAATAGACAAAAGATATGGATGTTTTTAATTTTGGGGCAAAAATGAACAATCTTTGTACATCAGTTAAAAAAAAATTAGGTCAAATGACCTAGTAAATTTGACAGTGTACCTTTCAGTTTTGATAAATTCACCTTTGTTCTGATTTTGATCTCCTTGATTTAACTATCATTTCAGGATTATATTTAAACCTTGCAGTGCCATGAGTTGGTTTACTTCAGGTATGTCTATACTGTAACAGAACATGTCAGCTGACTTGGGTTTGTGGCACTGGGTCTACATCTAGACTGCAAACTTTTTTCGGAAGAAGTTTTCTGGAAAAGATCGTTCACACAGCAAAAGCTCAACAAAAAAGCGATGTACTTTTTCAAAAGATAGAGTCCACATTGATTGGACACTATCTCGCATTTAAGTTGGCATTAGCATGGACAGAATGGCCACCAGGGCACCTGTGTTATTTCCTGGAGGCCTTTTCTTTCAAAAGAACTCCCTCTTTTGTGTCCACACACGCCTTTTCTGTAAAAGCTTTTTCGGAAAAAGGCTTCTTTCTCATAGAAAGAGGTTTACCGCTGTCGGAAAACCCCCTCCATTCTTTCGACTTTCTGTTGAAAGAACACAACAGCAGTGTGGATAGTAAGTATAGTTCTTCCAGGAAAATGGCCGTTTTTCCGGAAAAATGCTGCAATGTAGACATACCCTGTGTTTTGGAACTATAAATTTGCAGTGTGGACATTCCAGCCTGAGCTATGCTGAAATTTTATAACCCTGCAGACTGGGCCCCATGATCCCAAGTCAGCTGATGTGGTCCAGCTTTGGATGCCTTATTGCATTATAGATATACCCTAAAAACTTGCATCATGCAAAACTACTAAATGCTACTAAATGCATGCCTGGAATTGCCTTGCAGAGTGTTTTTTACAGTTATACAAAAAGGGAGATTTTGATGTATGCTTAGAGTCTCAAAACACAAAGATCTACAAAAAAAAATTACATTTTCCCACAGTACTTGTATGTATACACATTTTTTTCAGAATAAATATTTCCTCGCAGAACAAACCATTTCCAATCCAATACATAAAGATAAGTAGTTCCCATCATTTAGAATTGTTCACATACATTTTTGTAATTGTACAGACTTTCTAGACTTACCTCCTCTATGGATAATCAAAGAAGTTTCACTTCCAACAGGACATTCTTTAAGTATATCCACTACTTCTGCATGGCTCAGGTTCTGTACATTCTGCTGGTTGATCTCAACAATGAGGTCACCTTCACACAAACCAGGACATCCCTGAATGTCTAGAATTTGCTTCACCCTCTGTCCTGTAGGACTGTCTGCTATAGTGAAGCCAAAGCCCTGGGTCCCTTTCACAATGGTTAAGGTCATGAGTTCAGCTTGGGTGGCCCCAGAGGAAGCCATTGATACATTATCATCATGAACAGGTGGAGGGAATGTGCTATCAAGCTGACTATCTGCTGGAATGGAGTGCAAGGGATGTGGCGGTCGATCTGTTATGTCTGGAACAGATTGAGAGGTCCTAGAAATGTATTCCAAATAAGTTTCATAGTTATGTCTTCCATTTACTACTACCGGAGGCCTCTCCATTACTGCAAGTGGTGGCACCATGCTGTTGGCAGGATCTTCAGGATCAAAGGGCAAAGGGTATCCACGACATAGCACCAGGTTGACACTCTGACCAATAGGAACTGACTGGAAGAGTTTGACTACATCTGCGTGAGTATGCCCAAGGACACAAACTTCATTAATATAGACAATGACATCACCTGGAAAGAGACAAAAATAGTGATGACATAAGAAAACTTCAATTACTATTGGTACAAAAAGAATGGATTTTTTTTATCAAATCAGGCATAGGAAATCACCATTTTACTAAAAATTAAAAGCAATGATAGCAATATTCAGATCAATCAAAGGTGACACTTGGCTGAAATTTGTCTGCCACTATAAATAAGATTCAGATAAAAGTTTTTGTCTGAAGCTCAGCTCTCCTGAGTGCTCTGAAACCTACATATTTACTCGGATTATCTTTATATATTTTTTGGGGGTGCAGGTCCTATGACTGATCGAAACCTGCGAGCATTTGAACAAAGGCCTTATGAGATAGATACAGACCCAAACCCCTTTCTCAAAGTTGACTGATTCTGGCAACCTATTTTTTTTGCTCTCTGATGGAAATCAAACCAGGACTCAGGTCACTGCACCAAAGACCCAGCAGTTAACAGTTATCCCAATAGAGCTCATGGCATCCACCAACCCTTCGAAGGAAAATCATGTCGTTATTTCAAAAAGATTCTGCTTCTCTGGTTAGGCTTTTCATAAGTCTCACATTCTTAATATCAGACCTAATGGATTATACTGAGCATGTGCAGTGAGACAAGACAGCTATCTTGAAAACTATGTTTTCAGCCTAGAACCAGAGTCACTCTGAGGGTCTGGTATAGTCATTGAATGTGAGGTATTGTAAGTTCAAATCCTACCTAGAGCAGAAATATGAAGTTAAAAAATAGGGAGGGCTATTACTTCAATCTGGTTCTGCCAATTGGAGTAAGCTGAATATTGAGAAGGTGCTGAAACTATTTTTAAAAAATTATACAAGCAAACACTTGCTGGGAGGGGAAGGTGATTAGAGGAGGAAAAATAGGTGGAAATAGGAGAAGAGGGGTTGAGGGATTAGGGATGAGGCCTAGCAGGTGTGGTGGAACCCTGGAAAGGCAACAAGGGGGTAAGTAAGGGTACATCTAGACTACATGCCTCTGGTGACAGAGGCATGTAGATTAGGCTACCCATCATAGGAAAATAAAGCAGTGATTTAAATAATCGCAGCTTTATTTAAATTTAAATGGCTGCCGTGCTGAGCTGATCAGCTGTTTGTCGGCTCAGCACGGTAGTCTGGACACTCCGCGGTCGACATCAAAGGCATTTGTCGACCTCTGAGGTATGCCTCCTGGGATACGGTTTACCTGGGAGGTCGACAAATGCCTTTGATGTTGACTGCGGAGCGTCCAGACTACCACACTGAGCCGACAAAGAGCTGATCGGCTTAGCGTGGCAGCCATTTAAATTTAAATGAAGCAGCCATTATTTAAATCGCCACTTCATTTTCTTATGCCGGGTAGCCTAATCTACATGCCTCTGTCTCCAGAGGCATGTAGTCTAGATGTACCTAATGATTGGGGGCACTTGTCAGCTTCATATTTCCTTCTCGGGTGTCCCGCATGGCAGTTCACACATCACATAGCTATTGCTGCAGGCAGTATTCATCTCCATCAGGTGCTCTTTTTCATAGATTAATATTATTGAGGTGAATAGGCCACCTAACGTCTCTCAAAGTCTGCAACTTTGACGTGTGAACCCACTCTGGGAAGAAATCTGAGAATGAACTGTAACCATTCAGGAAAAATCTGCCTCTGTCAAGGTTTTTATCATGGCAAAATGCAATCTGAGTACAGCAGGTGCTTCAGAAGGCCCTGAAACTATTTTTGGAACAAAAATAAATTATGAATGTGAATGATCACTGACAGAGGGGATAACTAGGATGCAAGAGTAGGTGGATAACAGAGGAAGAAGGATTTGGTTCTGCCATGAGGGAAGATACTATGGAAAGGAAGATAAGTGGGAATGAATAGTAGGGAAGGGAAGAGGGGCTGAGTAGCTTAAATAAAAGGGGGCATGATGGGGGGGGTCTGCCCCTCAATGCTCCTTTAATGATAAGACCCAGCCCTGGGCTGAGAGCAAAGGCCACAGCTGAGGCAGATACTATCAATGAGGTCCCAGCTGGGGGCTGTATAAATAAGGGCTCCTGGAGGGAGGCAAACAGATTTGCCCTAGCTGGGGGAGCAGGAAGGACCTGGCTGCTAAGGAAGCTTGGTGGTTTCCCAAGACAGAGCAGCGCTGAGGAAAGGCAGGCAGGGCTAGGGAGCCTTACCTCACTCCCAAGTTGCATGGCCTGAAGCAAGGCTACAGAGTGGCAGCAAGGATAGGAAAGGGACAGCAGGTCCACACTCTCTTGCCAATGATGAGTGGCCATTTCAGACAAAGGTTTGCCCCTGTGGCAGGGCTAGATGAAGACTGGCAGTGGGTCGCTGAGGCAAGGAGGGGATAGAGGGGTTTCCTGGGAGGGAAGGAATGCAGAGTGCAGAGACTGATAAACACCCCTCCCAGACGCCACTTCATTTAAATTAAAATGGCATTTGTCAATCTCCCCAGTAAACCTCATCCCAGCAGGCATACCAGGGAGGTCGACCAATGCCTTTGATGTCGACTGCAGAGCGTCCAGACTACAGCGCTGAGCCGACAAACAGCTGATCAGCACAGCGCGGCAGCCATTTTAATTTAAATGAAGCAGCAATTATTTAAATCGCGGCTTCATTTGGGTATGTCTTGTAAACTAATCTACATGGATCTGACAACAGAGCCATGCAGTCTAGACATATCCTTTCTCTCAGTAGGTGTGTGAATCCTCCTTCCTGCCCACTGTGTGGTCTGAGGAACTATGCTCCTCATGCAGGCTGTGTCTACATTGGCATCCTTTTCCGGAAAAGGGATGCTAATGAGACACTTCGGAATTGCAAATCCACGAGGGATTTAAATATCCCAGTGGCATTTGTATTTACATGGCTGCTGCTTTTTTCCGGCTCGGGGTTTTTGCCAGAGAAAAGTGCCAGTGTAGACGCGATTCTCTGGAAAATAAGCCCTTTTCCGGAGGATCCCTTATTCCTATTTGAAAGTAGGAATAAGGGATCCTCCGGAAAAGGGCTTATTCCTTTTCCACTCTGCCTTTTCACTAGAATGGTCATGTGCCACCAGGGCCATCCTTAGGATTTCTGATGCTCTACGCAGACTGAGCAACTGCACCCTCCATCTCCTGTGGGAATTGGGAGGGGGGAGAGGCTGCTCAGTGTACGTGGGAGCTGTGATCAGGTCTGTGGGGGCAGGAGCAGGGAAGGCAGGCTGTTGGGGGAGTAGGCAGACTGAGCAGATCAGCTGGTTGGACCTGCAGGCTGAGTGGCAGAGCAAGTGGAAGAGGGGAGCAGCACAGCTGGTCAAAGCTGTGGACTGGGAGGCAGAGCTGGGGCTAGGGTACTGGGACGTAGAGCAGAGGGTGAGGGCCTGGGAGATTAGGGCTGCCAAAGCTGAAACTACCCACAGCTGGGTAGGCCTATCCAGCATACGGTACTACTAAATTTGGGGCACCATTTAGTGGTGTCCTACGCAGCTGCATATGCCTAAGGATGGCCGATGTACCACCTACACTTCCCATATGCTCTAACACTGAGCCCCAACAGAATTACACACTTGGAAAATTTAATAACCACTTTAGACCCATTTATAAGTCCTTCACACAGGATATCGCCAAACCTATGCTTTCCTCTAGCCATTGTTAAATCCACAGAATGCATTCATATCCAGGGGTGCTGGGACACATTTTATAGAGGGGCACTGAGAACATTCAACCAAACTGTAAACCGTATATGATGGAAACCACTTCATGCCATGGAGTGTGACGACATGCCCAGCACCTCTGCTTATATCCCTCCTCACTACTTAGAGTCTGCCTGGCAATAAAACCCCAACACACTACTACGTGTGCATCCTACACAATTCGGTAGTAAAATTATGCACACTGGAAATACAAAGTACATACACCCCTCTTTGCTTTGATCAAAGACATGGCAGGGAGAGGTGGGGTGGGATGGGTTGGGAATCAGCTCCAGATATCTTCTTAGTACAATCGCAACTCTTCCAAACCTGCCCTCGCTCCATCCCTTCCCTAAAGGCCCAACTCCATCCTCAGGCCTGCTGATGGAGGGAATGGGGAAGAAGGCAACTGCCCAGGGGCCTGATGATTCAAAAGGGCCCAGGACTTCTGGCTGCTAATTTAAGTTGCCACTGGAGGCCCAGGCAGCACTGAGGGATACCTGGGGGAGGCAAGCCCCCGCCCAGACCCATACACTCAAGGTTCCGCCCCTTTCAGGGACACAGAGCCAGCCCCCCTGCCTTGCTCAGTGACATGGCGAGTCTGTCACCCTACTGCTCAATTCACTTCTTCTTGCTGAGTTCTGTCCCCTCCCCCAAACATGTCCCAATCCCACTCCTCTCTTTCCCCTCAGTGCCTCCTGCACACTGCAGAACCGCTGATCACTGGAGGGTAGGAAGCACTGGGAGGGAGGGAAAGCAGTTGACTGGCAGGGCTGCAGGTCGAGGGGAGGCACTGCGGTGGGAGGAGTTGTCAGTGAGTGCTAAGCACCCACTAATTTGTTTCCATGGATGCTGTACGTCAACACTGGGTTCGTGGGTTTATACTCTGCTCATGTAGCAGCCTTCTTTTACAGAAGAAAAATAATTAAAAAATAAGTTTCAGTTGATTCGTGTCTTCTGATAATCAGGATTAGACTGTGTATTGATGATTATCAATAAACATTCATAAATAGATATGCATCTGTTCACACAATAGCCAAATTACTTACTAGCCTATTTTTGTTTCCACTTTCATTAAATCCAAAATAGTACGTATCTTTTATAACAAAGAAAAAAGCTGTGTGGTCAGAATAATCAAGATACAGTAATGTAAGTGACAATTTTTTTGTTCTTCTGCAATTAAGTTATGTACCAATAAACTATGATAGCTCTAGGTTCCCCGCCAGATACATAGCTTAATTATTTGAGCTAAAATAATATGCATTATCAATTTTATATTTTAATGGTATCTCAAGATTCAATAATGAAATGAGAAATGTTTTTGCTACTGGAATTGCATCCAAAGAGTTTATGAAATCATTTCCTGGAAGCACTCTAATCATAAATCCATTCAAGTCAGTAGAGGAAATAGAAGAAGATGCCACTACAGGGAAAGACAAGAATTTTATGTACATGCAATGAGATGGTCAGTTCACACATGGTCAAACTGTCTAACAATCTGACAGCAGTTAATTGCATGCTTTTAAAATTTACATGCGTAAGTGGTGATTCATGTAGATTTCTCCAAAGGCGAGCCAAGCAAGCAAATGCTGACTGATTTTGTTTAAATGCTTGAGAATAACATCCAGAGAATTACATATACTGCTTGATTGTGCATCATTGACTGCTCTCATAAAATGCACGTTGAAAGAGGAAGTTTTGTTATACAGAAATGGATTGGTAGCTCTAAGAACAAGGATGATGTTGACTTACACAGATGCTGCAAACAATATATAGTTTTAAATCTAATCTTTTAGAAATTAAGGAAACAGAATACTGTACTGAACAAAAGTGGCAATTGCTGCATTTCTTCTTTATTTTCAATCTATTTCTTGCTTTAATCTTTATTTGAAATCTTCTTTATAAAAGAGATCAGACTTCAAATTTCATGTGTCTAACACATGATTAAAGAGACAGAAAACTTGAAAGTCACCATTCTGTCTGACATGTTTGTACCTACTGTTGTTACAAGTAACATCTAACACTGTTGTTAGTGAACAAATATTCTTTGTGGGTTTTCCCCTCAGTTTTTTGATTCTGTGCATTTGACAGAACTTTGTGTAGAATCAGTTTAATAATTTTGTTGATTCTCAATGGCACTTCCTGTCTCATGAACTAGTACGAGGGCATCACACTCATGCACTGGTCCCAAGTTTTTATCATATGAGGTCTAATGGATGGGAGAGGGGGCAAAGAGGGCAACTAACCCAGGGCCTGGAGATTCAAAAGGGCCCGGAGCTCCCAGCCTCCACTACTGCAGAAGCAGTTGGAGCTCTGGGCCCTTTTAATTAACTGCTGGTGTCCCCGGTGGCATGCTTTGGGTGGCACTAAGGGCTGGTGTGTGGGGAGGGTCTAAGCGGTGCTGAGGGCTGGCTGCCCCCAGCCCTGCCCCTTCCAGCCGAGTCTCTGCCCCTTCCTGGAGCACAGAGCTGCCCCCTGTCCCTCACCTTGTCCAGAGGCTCAACAATTCTGTCAGGGATCTGAATTAGAAGTCAGAATACCTGAGGTCTATTCCTTACCTGTATCTCTGGCCTGCTCCATGACAGTGGGAAAATCACGTTGCCTCTCTGTGTCAATTTCCCCTCCCACCTCTTGGCTGCCTTGCCTATAGACCTCATGTTGAGGCCAGGACTGACTCTGTTTTTATGTCCTAGGACAATGGTGCTCTGATTTCAACTGGAGGCCTCTAGTTGTTCCCATAATACAAATAATATCAGAATGTATATTTTAAATTAGTTCAAAAAAAATTCAATTTGAGAAGCTCAAGTGTCCCTTTAAGCCTCACTTAGATACGAGGTGGTCTAGTACATCCCCATTATTAACTAATATTGTCTGAATTAACCATAATTTTTTACATTTCACCATTGTTAGCTATGATTTCCAAGTACATGAATTGTTAAAGCAGCTCTCCTAAAAGAGCACATTCCAATTAAGAGGCACACTGTATAAAAATAATTTACGAACATAAAAGGGCACCGTTCTTTCATTGCCCTAACTACTGCCTGTTGAGGAGATGGATCACGTATGCCAACCGGAGAATCCTTTCTGCTGGCGTAGGCAGTACCTACACTGAAGTGCTATAGCAGTGTTTCAAGTTACTTACACCCACAACCACTTGACCAATGTCTAAGGAAGTTGAAAGTGATACTATTTATTCACAGAATAACTTGGAGTGAATTAATATGCTTTCCATTCTAATTTCATATAATCCTCCTTATGGTTCCTTAAGTATGTACGTTATCTTAATTTAGCCTCCTTCAGAGTTTAGTAGAGCACATGAAAATACTAGGTATAAAGAACTGAGTGAATGTGAGGGAGTCAAACGGTGTTTCTACTCTGGAGCTGGAAATATACGTTTTGACTAAGCTGAGGATTCAGAAGGGATTGCACTCAGTTCCACCTCTCATGAAGCCATGGCAAGCTGCTATTTTTAGTATATCAGTTCATTCAGAGCTAGTACAGATATGTGTATTAAATCTGAAAATTTTACCACCAGCTCCAGCATAATATACTAATAAAATTGTTAGTCTTTATAGTGCCACCGGATTGCTTGTTTGTAGTACTAGCTGTGTTTGTCACCTCTTGGAAGCAGGGACCTTGTTTTCTCTTTTGTCTGTAAAGCATCATGCACATCTATGGTACTATGTACTGAAAACAACAAGCCCACAATTGCTGATTTAGGCTATGTCTAGACTGCAGGCTTCTTTCAGAAGAAGCCTTTCAGGAAGAGGTCTTCCAGAAAAACTTCTTCTGAAAGAGAGCATCCACACAACAAAAGCGCATCAAAAAAGCGATCTGCTTTTTCGAAAGATAGTGTCCACATTCATTGGACGCTATCTCACATTTAAGTTGAGATTACTATAGATGGAGTGCCACCAGGGCACCTGTGCTTTTTCCTGGAGAGCTCTTTCGGAAAAAGGCTTCTTCCTCGAGGAAAGAGGTTTACTGCTGCCAGAAAACCCCCTGCGTTCTTCCAACTTTCTGTTGAAAGAACTCAACTTCAGTGTGGACGTAAGTGTAGTTTTTCCAGAAAAACTCTGCAGTGTAGACATACCATTACTTCCCATGCTGTGAGCTTCAATATGAGGTTCATTTTAACTTAGTGGTTTTCAATTTTTTCCATTTACAGGCCCCTAAAAATTTGAATGGAAGTGCAGACTCCTTTGGAAAAATCACAGTCATAATCTGGGTTTCCAAGGGTCCACAAACCACAGTTTGGATCACTGTTTTGTGGTAATGACAACATTTTGCAGACCACATCGTTTGTGGACCCCCAAGGTCCATTGACCAGTTCAAAGCCAGTGTTCCAGCTGTATCACAGGTAATAGCTTGTTAGGCAAGGGGAGCGAGTTTATTAAAAAAGTTGTTAGCCACACAAATCCTTTCCCAACTTTGCAGGGCCAAATTCTACTTTATTTAAGATGTGAGTACAAATTTAGAACATAAGAACATAAAAACATAAGAACGGCCGTACTGGGTCAGACCAAAGGTCCTTCTAGCCCAGTATCCTGTCTACCGACAGTGGCCAGCACCAGGTGCCCCAGAGAGGGTGGACCGAAGACAATAATCAAGCGATTTGTCTCCTGCCATCTCTCTCCAGCCTCTGACAAACAGAGGCCAAGGACACCATTTTATCCCCTGGCTAATAGCCTTTTATGGACCTAACCTCCATGAAATTATCTAGCTTCTCTTTAAACTCTATTATAGTCCTAGCCTTCACAGCCTCCTCTGGCAAAGAGTTCCACAGGTTGACTACACGCTGTGTGAAGAAGAACTTTCTTGTATTCGTTTTAAACCTGCTTGCCATTAATTTCATCTGGTGTCCTCTAGTTCTTCTATTTAGGGAACTAATACATAACTTTTCTTTATCGGCCCTCTCCACACCACTCATGATTTTATAGACCTCTATCAGATCCCCCCTCAGTCTCCTTTTTTCTAAACTGAAAAGTCCCAGTCGCTTTAACCTCTCCTCATATGGGACCCGTTCCAAACCCCTAATCATTTTAGTTGCCCTTTTCTGAACCCTTTCCAAGGCCAAAATATCTTTTTTGAGGTGAGGAGACCACATCTGTACACAGTATTCAAGATGTGGGCGTACCATAGTTTTATACAGGGGCAGTAAGATATTCTGTGTCTTATTTTCTATCCCTTTCCTAATAATTCCTAGCATCCTATTTGCCTTTTTGAACGCCGCTGCACACTGCGTGGAAGTTTTCAGAGAACTATCCATGATAACTCCAAGATCCCTTTCCTGATTTGTCGTAGCCAAATTAGCCCCCATCATACTGTACGTATAGTTGGGGTTATTTTTCCCAATGTGCATTACTTTACACTTATCCACATTAAATTTCATTTGCCATTTTGCTGCCCAATCACTGAGTTTGGTGATTTATAGTGCATTGGCTTTAGATGAGTTACTGTGACTTTACACTGGTATCACAGAACAGACATTAGCCCTATATTTCGATAATTTTTTAAGTTTGTCCAAAAGAGATAGCTTTTTAAGATGACTGAAAAGATCAAAGCATGAGGAAACAGACACTATCTACTCACTTTGGCTACATCTACACTGCATGATTATTTTAGAATAAGCTATTCTGGAAGAAATACTCCAAAATAGCTTATTTCAAAATAGCACGTCTACACTACAAGGAAGCCTGGAAATTAGCCCGAGGCAGGCTCCTCTGATGTGGATGCACTACTTCAATTTAGAGCCCCAGGAAGCACTGGGGAGTAATTACTCTGAATGGCCTCAGAGGGGAGCTATTTCGAAATAGCAGCAGTAGAGGGTCCACATGACTGCTATTCTGAAATAGCTTTATTCCTCATGCACTGAAGCTTCCAAATGCCAAAATAAGCCTCCCGTTATTTTGAAATAATTTCAAAATAATGAACTATATGTATAGACACTCGCATAGTTATTTTGGAATAATGGACATTATTCCGAAATAATGCTGCTGTGTAGACATACCCTTTGGGTGCTGCAGCATGCAAAGTTGGGTGGCACATACTGTAAATGATCATGTGGCTTTAAAGCTTGTCCCAAATCTCTATGATAAGATTTTAAAAAGTAACTATAGTGAGGCTCTTACACCCATTTTAGACTCATAAATAAGTAGCCTGATACTCCCTTTTCAAAATCTTAGACCTTAATGCACTAATACTAATCACGCAGGGTGTGTCTAAACTACATGGCTCCATCAATGGAGCCATGTAGATTAGGCTGATGGGCAAAGGGAAATGAAGACGCAATTTAAATAATCGCTGCTTCATTTAAATTTAAATGGCTGCCGTACTGAGCTGACAAATAGCTGATCAGCTGTTTGTCGGCTCAGTGCGCTAGTCTGGACACTCCCGCACCAACCTGAAAGCCCTTTATCGACCTCCCTGTTATGCCTCATAGGATGAGGTTTACTGGGGAGGTCGATAAAGGGCTTTCATGTCAGCAGGGGAGCGTCCAGACTGGCCTGATCTGCCGACAAACAGCTGATTGGCAGAGCGGGGCAGCCATTTAAATTTAAATGAAGCTGCGATTATTTAAATCGCAGCTTCATTTCCCTTTGCCGAACAAACAAATCTACATGGCTTCATCAACGGAGCCATGTAGTTTAGACGTACCCTCAGAGGGCATGTCTACACTGAGAAGTTATTTTGAAATAACTCCCCTTACTTCGAAATAAGTAGGTTAGCATCTACACTACCAAGTACTTTATTTCAAAATAAGGGACTGGTTACTTCGAAATAATAACTACTGCTTTCTTGGGGTGTGTTACACTGCACCTGTTGCTCAAAATAAGCTACATAATTTGACGTTTGCAAATTGCGTAGTTTAATTCGAGTCAATTTTGAAATAGCTTATTTTGTAATTTGGTGCTGTCTACACAGTGCCACATTTCAAAATAACCCACTATTCTGAAACGTCCCTTAATCCTCATGGAACGAGGTTTACAGGGATGTCAGAATAGCGAGCCTGTTATATTTCGAAATAACGGGTGTGCTGTTAAGATGTGGGATAGCTATTTTGGGATACCAGAGGTATCCCAAAATAGCACCACAGTGTAGATGTAGCTTTGGGGAATGAGCTTATTTCAAAATAGTTATTTCAGGAGTTACTACTTAGAAATAAGTTATTTCAAAATAAATTTCCCACTGTAGACATAGCCTCAGTTTATAAAGGAAATAATATAGATAAACTGTAATAAAATGTTAAGGAAGATTTTAGAGTAAGATAGAAACCTTCTTTTGTTTCTACTGGCCTATTAAAAGTACCTGCCACAAGGTATAACTTTAACTTACTTCTTTTATAAATGAATGTAGAATCAATTGCTAAAATGTGCAGCCTATAATCTCCCAGGCATGCATGTCTATAGAAGCAACAGATATTGATTGGAAGAGAGCTATACGGTTAAAACTTTAGACCTGACCACCCTCCAATTAGCTTTAAAACAGATCTAAATTATAGACAATATTATTGCAGTCACCCATCAAATTAATCAGGCAAAGTGAAATAGAAAGAGCTGCTGAGAGATCCATAAATCCATGGCTGCTTCTATAAAGAAGTTCTATGCTATCAGCTCCGCTTGATGCTATAAAGGATTACTTAGTTGCCCATCAGAATATCTGAGTAGCTCTTTTGTGTCTGGCATGGAAGTCCTGTGCTCTCAGTCTCCTCCATCCACAGAAAGATGCTTATCTCCTGCCATCAAAGTCTACGTAATTGCCAAGTTGCTACTAACTTGTGAATGGTAGATCTCCCGGCACCTATATAAAATTTCATATAGCCTCAAAGTTGGACCACCATACCTGTGCTTCATTGCACTGTCTGCCTTGTAATCAGGGGAGATACCAGCCTGCAAGGGTGCCTGGGCAAGGTGAGGGCCCCCTCCGTGCACTCAGGAGGGGTGTGGCATTGGGCAAAGGGGTGGGTCCAGGAGCAGCCAGCTGCGGCATAACCCCCCAGTCCTCAGCCCTACACAGAGCGCACATTGCAGAACTCCAGTGACAAGTTAAAGGGCCCAGGACCCCAACTGCTTCCACTGATGTAGTAGTAGCGGCAGCAGCCGAGAGCCCCAGGCCCCTTTGAATGACTGGTCCCCAGGACAACTGCCCCATTTGCCCCCCCCCATTGATGGGTCAGCCTATAACCCTGGGTGCCTCACAATGCTTTGCTGTAGTAATTCCCAACTGGGGCTGCTCATATACAGCATAACATCATGCAGGCTACACCCTGACTCTCTGGCTGTGTCTAGACTGCATCCCTTTTCCGTAAAAGGCATGCAAATTAGACATATCACAATTGCAAATGAAGCGGGTATTTAAATCTCCCCCAGGGTATGTCTACACTAGAAAGTTAGTTCGAACTAACGGACGTTGGTTCGAACTAACTTTCCTATGCGCTACACTAGCGCTTCGCTAGTTCGAATTTGAATCGAACTAGCGGAGCGCTTAGTTCGAACTAGGTAAACCTCATTTTACGAGGACTAACGCCTAGTTCGAACTAGCTAGTTCGAACTAAGGGCTGTGTAGCCCTTTAGTTCGAACTAGTGGGAGGCTAGCCCTCCCCAGGTTTCCCTGGTGGCCACTCTGGCCAACACCAGGGAAACTCTATGCCCCCCTCCCGGCCCCGGACCCCTTAAAGGGGCACGGGCTGGCTACGGTGCCCGTGCCAGGTGCAAGCCTGCCAGCACCCAGCTAGCAGACCCTGCACCTGGCACGGCACAGAGCCACCCACCCGATGCCCCCCAGCCCACCCCCTCTTGCCGGGACCAGGCTGGCGGCTCCCGGGAGCTTGCCCTGGACCGCAAGAGGCGGGCACCTTCCTGGGCTAGTGCGGACATCGTGGACCTCGTCCACGATCTCCGCACTAGGCACAGGAAAGTGGCCGTCTAGGGCAGGAGAGCTGCCAGCCTGGCCACCCAGGACCAGGTGTGCATGAAAATCAAGGGGGTCCACTGAGACCCCCGACACTGAGCCCTGAGCTTACAATGGCCGTCCTGGGTCAGACCAAAGGTCCATCTAGCCCAGTAGCCTGTCTGCCCACAGCGGCCAACCCTAGGGACCCTGGAGGGGATGGACCGAAGACAATGACCAAGCCATTTGTCTCGTGCCATCCCTCTCCAGCCTTCCACAAACTTTGGGCAGGGACACCACTCCTACCCCCTGGCTAATAGGACTCCATGGACCCAACCTCCATGACTTGATCTCACTTCCCTTTAAACTCTGTTCTAGTTGTAGCCTTCACAGCCTCCTGCAGCAAGGAGTTCCACAGGTTAACTATTTGCTTTGTCAAGAACAACTTTCTCTTACTAGTTTCAAGCCTGCTACCCATTCCTTTCCTTTGGTGTCCTCTAGTCCTTCTTTATGGGAACTCAGGAAGAACTTTTCTGAATGCACCCTCTCCACCCAACCCCTGCTTTTAGAGACCTCTATCCTGTCCCCCCTCTGTCTCCTCTGTTCTAAGCTGAACAGTCCCAGTCTCTGTAGCCTCTCTTCATCTGGGACCTGTTCCCAACCCCTGATCATGTTAGTTGCCCTCCCCTCTCCCAGCCTTTCTCTTCCCCTCTCCCACCTCCTTTTCCCAGTCTCCCCCAGTTTTGTTCAATAAAGACAGAGTCAATGTTGGAAGAAACGTTATCTTTATTTTGTACATCAATAAGAAGGGGGGCTAGGGAAGGGTAAGTGGAAGGAGGTGAGGGAGGAATGGGGTACGAGCCCCCGATGGGGAGGACTGGGCTGGCTCTGCGGGCTTCTGGGGGTGGAAGCTCTCCTGCAGCCCCCCAATTACTCCCTCTCCCCAGATGGCAGCCTGCGGCAAGTGCAGCCGGGTTGGTGGCCGAGTGGTGTGATGTGCCCAGTGTGGGCACTCAGGGCACTCCAAGCCAGAACTTCTTTGCAAGCGGGGCACCCCTTAGAACTGTGTGTCCGGGGTGGGGGTCGGGACCCTTTAAGCGCAGCCCTCGGCTAGCCTGAGACAGCATCTCCATGCTCTAAGTCCTCCTTTTATGCCCTGCCGGCACTGCTTCCGGCCATCATTAAGCCCTGTTCAGAGTCCACTCAATGTGGACTTGCTAGTTCGAACTAGCAAAATGCTAGTTCGAACTAGTTTTTAGTTCTAGATGCGTTAGTTCGAACTTGCTTAGTTCGAATTAACTAATTCGAACTAAGTTAGTTCGAACTAGCGCTGTAGTGTAGACGTACCCCCACTTCATTAGCATAAAAATGGTGGGGGTTTTTTTTCTGGCTCAGAGCTTTGCCAGAAAAAAGCGCCAGTCTAGACGCGGATCTTTCGGAAAATAAAGCCTTTTCCGAAAGATCCCTTATCCCAAAGGGCTGTTTCTTTCATCTTTGTAGGTGAATGAGAGATAGGGAGAGAGATACTTGAAGTTTTTTGCCCCTTTCTTTTTCAGTCCAAGTAACCTTTGAGGTGGATTCTTCTGAGGGTTATCCCTCAGAGCAAAGTTTATTCAAACAGTATGGAAGACTACATGGACTATAGTGATAGGATGATCCATGTTCTTCCTTCTCACCCATTATGCTGAAATACAAATTTGCTTTCGAGTCCTGCCATCTCCTCTTCTTGTTATCTTGAGGACACAGTTTACTACTTATATGTAAAATGAGGTAAACACATATTTCTTTGTTCAAGATACTTCTGTCTGTAGAGCACAGTGTGGTGTTAGCACATCTTCAAAACATCACACAGGGGGATTTCATTACTTTACATAAAATGGTGCTACCTACAATTCACCACAATATATTGATCAGCAAGCTATGAGATTTCAAATGATACCTCATCAGGTAGATTATTACAATCTGTGAATACAGAGATGCTTTCAGTCACATCTGCCTATAAAGAGAGTCGCACAAAACGTCAGTGTAGACACTATGGGTGTGTCTAGACTACATGCCTCCGTCGACGGAGGCATGTAGATTAGACAGATCGGCAGAGGGAAATGAAGCCGCGATTAAAATAATCGCGGCTTCATTTAAATTTAAATGGCTGCCCCGCTCTGCCGATCAGCTGTTTGTCGGCAGATCGGGGCAGTCTGGACGCGCCGCGTCGACAAAGAAGCCTTTCTTGATCGGCACAGGCAAACCTGGTTTCACGAGGCATACCTGTGCCGATCAAGAAAGGCTTCTTTGTCGACGCGGCGCGTCCAGACTGCCCCGATCTGCCGACAAACAGCTGATTGGCAGAGCGGGGCAGCCATTTAAATTTAAATGAAGCCGCGATTATTTTAATCGCGGCTTCATTTCCCTCTGCCGATCTGTCTAATCTACATGCCTCCGTCGACGGAGGCATGTAGTCTAGACACACCCTATCTATTATTACAGGAGGGGTTCTCCTCTCAGTGCAGGTAACCTACCTCCTAAGAGGTGGTAACTAAGCTGAAGGAAGAATTCTTCCATCAACTAAATGCTATCTATATGGGGCCCAGGTTTGCTTACCTGTGTCTCTCAGGACAGGATTATTCACACACCTGAATGATATATCTGGATCAATCTAATTTTTTAGTGTAGACCAGGCATTATGCTAAAGATTGTATAGGAATAATTCTGCTCATGATTACACTTGTGCAACACCACTATCCATGAGTTATAGCTGTGCAATCCCCCTAAAGCCAATAAGGGTACAAAGATTTATAGCATATCTATATATCTATGGGTACGTCTACACTGCTTCCCTAGTTCGGACTAGGGATGCAAATGGAGACGACCGAAGTAGTTAATGAAGCGGGGATTTAAATATCCTGCGCTTCATTAATATGATCTCGCCGGTGCGCTAGTTTGAATCATAGCTGATTTGAACCAGGAAGTGCGCGCCGGGACGCGTTAGTTCAGACTAAAGCCCTTAGTCCGAACTAACGTTACTCCTAATTTTTTGACACCATCACACCATCAAGAGAGCTAGAACTCACCAACTTGCCTGACATTAGACAAGGTAAGTAGCCCACCATCCAGACCCTTTCTCTCCCCCCACTCAACCCTTGACCACAATGCCAGAGAGAGGAGGGAGAAAGTTCTGCAAGGCGGGGGGGGCGGGGGGGGGGGGAGAGAGACCCTTACTGGCTGGGAGAAAGGGGCTTGGGAAGAGAGAAGTCCCTTGCTCGCCATGTTCTGGGGGATAGAGAAAAGACCCTGTTGGCTGGGGTGGCTGGAAGGGAAAGAAGGCCCCTGTCAGCCTGGGTAATCTGAGGGGAGATAAAGGGAGGGGAAGGCCCCTGCTGGCTGGGGGTGTGTGTGAGAGAAAGCTCCACTGGATAGGACCCCTCACCCTGGGCCCCTCCTCCAACCCTCATTCTTGCATTCCTCCATATGCCCAGCCCCCTGTTCTGAGCCCCTCCCTCAACTCCCCACCCCAACTCTGGATGCCCCCATGCCTCCAGCCCTGTCCCCCCCACATCTTCAAGGTCCTACCCTCACTCCTGCACCCTTCTTCCCCCCAACAGACCCCTGCCCTGAATGATTCAGGCAACACCAGGTAAAATTTGTTCCTGCAACTGGAACTGCTGATGTGTGAGGAAGGACAGAATCTTGTTTACTCTCTCACCTTGCATGCTGTGTAGGGCTAATAGGTGTGTATATCTATATCTATATCTATACATACCAACATCTTTTGCTTCTCCTCACCCTCCTTATTCAGGTAGATAGAAATTATTTTAAATACATGGTAAAAATCAGATCTGTTAAGTAAACAGGTGCCATTTTATACAGTGATTTTTTGAGCAGAACTCCATTTTAATTTTTCTGACCCAGTGCATGCATCTAATTAAAAAGCTGGCTTTTCAAAAATTTTGTGCTTAACCAGCATGCATCCGGTAATTACTCAGGCAGATGTGGATTAGTCGAAAAAACTATTTACATTTCTTTTGTGTTTTGCATATAGTGGTAGAAGCTATTTAAATAGAGGCATTTAATTGTTTTTCAAAGGAAGAACAAAATAAATTCAGAGAGAATCTAAAGATCCTGATTATTTGCTGATCTGGTAAACATGAAAACTGCAGATTAAAGCTAAGTAAAGCAATAAAAAAGAACATATATTGCAAAGCTGCAGTGAGCAGGCACACAGTCTGCCTAGTTAGACAGTTTTTTCACTTGAAGAATCTAATAGAATAAAATGGATGATAAAACTGCCACTTTACAAAAATACCATGAATTTTAAACAAAAAGTGATGAATAATTAGTAAGAGAGACCTGATAAAATGGAAAACAGGCCCCCGTTTCTAAGGAAGCTTTTTATTTACCAGTTAAATAAGCCCATTTTGCCTAGGCTTTCCTTACAGGAAGTACTTTATCATAATAAAAAACCTGGCACAAGTGAACTGCATGACAGGACATCAGTGAATCTGAAGAGCAAGGCAAAAATTTATCCATTTACACAGCTATTCAGGATCACTTGAATACATGTTACTGCATGTGAAGGCTATTGTAAAAATAAACATGTTTTTATTGCAAAAAAAATTATCAAAACTTAAAAACACGTTTGTTTCTGCATGTGCACCATTTTATTTCTGAACACGCAGCATCACATTTATCAAGGTAATGGCTCCCAGGAGGGTAAAAGTAGCCCAGACAGCCTCCCAGCTGCCTAAAGGCTTAACTGTATGACAGAGCATAAGGTAAGTACAAAGCAGCCATTGTAACTGCCTGTGAAGCCTGGCAAGGAGCCAGATGTCACCAATGGAAGAATATCTTCAACAGTCTTGCTAACTGTGCTTTACTGCAACCGCTAATTCTCAGCACAAACAGTTGGGAAGAAAGGCAAGCAAAAAGACAAGAGAAAATATATTGAACCTTTAAAAAGAAGCTATGGTACCATGCCAGATGTCTCTGTAGTTTGTTATATATTTAGATTTTATATATTTATATATAAACACTGACCATTTTTAGCAAGTACAATTTTTTCTAGTGCCCTAAAATGAATAATGGACTGATTCTGCCCATGTTATGCACACTGAATACTTTACTTCATGAGGAATTAATACTCACTGCCCAATGATTACTCACAAATTAAACTAGTACTCGGCATACATAATAGTGGTTGAATTTAGTCCCAAATTATTATTGAGCAAACTAAATGACATTTTGACATAACCTGTAAAATTAAGCGTTATGAACAACAGAGATTAAAATAATTGCAGTTATTTCATATTATTAACCTACAGTTAAAATGTTCATCCCGATTATAATAGTATTACCCAATTTAAATATTAGAAATATTCCTGGAAAAAATATCTCTGGTACAGTAATGAACTAGACAATATACTTAGCAATAATTTATTAAATTCAACTGATTGACTAAAATTCTACCTATCTATATAATTTGTTATACAATGCCCATCACCATGGCACCTGACTGCTTGAGTTAAAAGTTCAACAAAGACAATGGCACTGACTTCAGTGGTTTTTGGGTCAGCTCTTTAGTTTGCTTAATTATCTAAGGGTGTATCTACACTGCACTGTAGCTTAAAATAAGATATGCAATTTGAGCTACGCGGGGCTCAACACATGGCCCACAGGTGGGATCCTTTGAACATGGCCTCCACTGGGAACAGACTCCACAACAAGGAGGCATCTCCCAGGCGGGGTGAGCATTGAAAGACACAAGCGGACAGACTGGCTAGAGCAGATGGGTACAAGGTGTCAGCACTTCTAGCCCCCAGGCAGGAGGTGGTGGGAGTGCTGGGACATTGTGGGAAGCGCTTTGTATTCATGCCCATCAGTGTGAAAGAATCTATTTGCATATATATTTGCATGTATATGCAACCACACTTAAGTTGTGGTCCTCAGCATGTGCTGTAAGTATCATTGTGGCCCATGGGGCTTCCAAAGATGAATAGCCCTGGTCTAGATAATAGCTGGTCCTGCAGGGGACTGGACTAGATACCCTCTCAATGTTCATTCCCATTCTAGTATTCTCTGAAAAATTGCCTGGTAGTCAACAATTCTCACTGACTTCAAAGTCTGCCAGTTGAATTCAATGAGAGTGGACAATGACTGGCACCTCCAAAAATCAGGCCATTTAGTTCACAACCAAAACATGTCTTTGGAGCATGACTCTAGGTGGCCAAGTCTGAAAATGCTGGCCTCATTGTACACCTTAGTGTGCTCAGGACACCAAAATATAGTATATCCAAAATGCCCCGTCATGCGGGATGTCTGTGATTTGAATTGTTCCACCTTGGCCCTTAAAATGTCAGCTATTAAGTCTCTCCTCAGCTGGAATCTCTGAATCAGGCCAGACACCTTATGTTCTTAATACTGACAGTTTTAATGAACTCAGTATGCTTATCTGTCTCTTCATCCCAGACATTAACAAGTCTCTGCTGTCTTGCTGAGACCAGAATTGTCTGAAAGATTGTCTCTCATACAAAGCTAGCACTGCATTATGTTGCTGTTCAGACACCACGTTGCACAAAATTGTGCAGACTGTTTATAAGAAAACAGTAAAATGTATCCTGGTATATATATCATTTCACCCATGAAAATTCCACAAGGAAATTTATAGGCCTGAGTATAAGACATGCATACCAAACACTGACAAAAGGAAACTGTTTTCAGGGTGTCTGAAATGTTATTTTTGTCTTGTTTGTCTCAAAGTTTAATTTTTAGAAAAAATGAAAAAAAATGAACTATGAGTCAGATCCAACACAAATTTGTACTTAAAAACCCTTCTGCATATGGCAAGAGCTAAGAAGCAAGCTGAGTTACTAGAATTGTTAAAAAATAGAACAGAGCTTGTTACAGATCTCAATCTGAAGATCTCAATCTACCAAAATACCTCAGAGCTGGACTATTATACATTTATTTTTCTTTAAAGAATACAACTACTCTATGACAATCTTCACCTAAAAGAATTTGTTTTATTTGAAATAAAACATTTAAGTTATACAGTGATTTACAGACATGAATCTAAACACATTGGTTCTCGGAATGGCTTACTATACAAGACAGACAAGAGAAACAAAGACTTTGCACAAAATAATTGTTTGGGAAGGGGAAGAAGTAGGGAATTAATGGGGAGGAGAAAATGTATAGTGGGACAAACTCCTAGAGGAAGTAGGTTTTATAGGAGGCATTTGAAGGAGCAGAAAGAACATATTTGGCAAGTTTAGTCTGCATATTTCCTATTCATAGACATCTTTTTATAGGAGAATGTTCTCCATATAAGGTCAAGTCTAGACATCAGAAACAAGAGCAGCATCTTTTGTAAATGGGGGGTGAGCTATTCTAGCATGCCACTGTTATTTCATTTATAGCATTTTTAGTTTTATATAAAAGAGGTCTGGTTTTCCTCTTATTTAAACTTGGTAAATCAGAATTAACTTCACTAAAGTAAATGGATTTACACTAACATAATGTAAGTATATTATAGCTGAAATCAGAATTAGATTCAATGCCTTATTTCCACTACAATATCTGACTTTGTTATTTTCTCCCTCTGAAACATTAAAAATAAAGGGAGCTAATGTATCTCCTTTCTCTGATTCACTTTCTAATTGTTGAAAACATTGTTTGGCCTCCCTCAGACCTATCATTAATAAATGCAACATGAGTGTGGAATTTGTAAGTAGTTAGCTATCAAATAAAAAATCACACGGAAACAAGTTTTCAGAGGGGTACTCATGTTTGTCTGTTTCAACAAAAACAATGAGGAGTCCCGTGGCATCTTAGAGACTAACAAATTTATTTGGGCCTTAGCTTTTGTGGGCTTAAGCTTTCGTGGAATCCAGTTTGTTAGATGCTGGAGAAGTGGGTATCAGCCCATGAAAACTTGTACCCAAATAAATGTATTAGTTTTTAAGGTGCCACAGGACTCCTTGATGTTTTCACATAAAAGCAGGTATAGGTGAATATGCATTCCAATAATGCCCAGCTATCACCCTCCATAACTTTGTTTAAAAAACACTAAATCCACAAACACACAAACAAGCTACTTCTTGGCATGTTCCTCCATCACCCAACATGCATGTATAGAAATTCTCCAAAAAGGGACATATTTTTGGAGTTTAATGTATCCACCCTACAGAGCCACATATACCATTTATCATTTGAAAGCGTATTTTATGTATGATTAGATGAGGTATGAAGTGGAGTTGATAAGTGGTGCCATAAGCCTGTAGGCAAAGTTCCAGAATTATTTTTGCAAAGTTCCAGAAACACTGCAAGATGCCTCTGACTTTAGTTTTTACTGGCAAGCTAATTTTAACACAAGATTTGCATGGGTAAGTACTTCCCGCCCCCCAGAAACGATGGAGCGTTGACTGTGTGGCAGAAATGGTGAATATCAACACTTTGCATAAACAAACTTGAAATATTTTTGCATTGCATATTCTTAATTGTCAAAGTATATCAGAAGTGATTACAATAGTTTTTTCTATTTTCAATTGTTAATGAGATCCCTATCACAGTGCAGACTATGCACCAATAGCAGTAGATTGCATGCCTGCAGTTTGTATTGCACAGTGGGTAGATAAATTTATTCAAATTTCTAATATAGCATAGTGTAGCATCTAGTCTGCCTGGTAGAAGGTTTTAATTTGTAACTGTCTATGCATGATGTTCTAGAAACTAGCTTATAAATTCAGTGACAAGTACAGATTAGTAAAAGAAATGACAACACACAGTTTCATATTATGAATATGCAAAAGCTATGAGAGGAAAGAAATGGCCCAAGAAGAAGCAGTGAAGACAAAGTCCGCAAACAAGTTCTTGCCTCTAAGGCTGTGTCCAGACTCAGGGGTTTTTTCGAAAAAAGTAGCCTTTTTTCGAAAAAACTTCACCTGTGTCTAGACTGCAGCAACGTTCTTTCGAAATTAAATCGAAAGAACGCGGCTTTTCTTTCGACGGCGGTAAACCTAATTTCATGAGGAAGAACGCCTTTTTTTGAAAGTGCTCTTTCGAAAAAAGGCGTTCTTGAATGCAAACAGTGGTTTTTCGAAAAAGAGCATCCAGACTGCCTGGGTGCTCTCTTTCGAAAAAGCGGCTTGCTTTTTCGAAAGTTCCGCTTGCAGTCTACACGTTCTTTTTCAAAAGAGGCTCTTTCGAAAGAGGCTTGCAGTCTAGACATAGCCTAAATGAAGAGGGATGAAGAGCATCTTACAGCTCCTACCAACTATGTCATTAATTACTGTAATTAACGAACCCATTTGATCCTGAATCACATCCAGAGGTGCTTATCCACCTATGTACTGGACTGCACATAATACCAGATGTACAAGAGTCTTTACTGAAAACAGCAGGTGTTGGTGAAGAACAAGTGGAAAGAGTTGAGAGAAGTGTACTTGACTTTGATGGGACACAGGTTCTTCAGCTCAGTCAATAAATCTAACATTATAACATTTGCCAACATGACGAAGAAGTCTAAATATAAAGTCTGCCAAGGGAAGGAAAATCACAGCTATCAGTCCAGAAACTGTTTTCTACAGAGCTCTGTTCTTAAAAAGAGGTGATGTTTCAATAGTAACCTTTCTTAGTTACCTGGTGGAACCCATACCTACATCTATCTGCCATGGAACAATGAGAACAGACAAAGCTAAAACAGGACATTGGTTGGAAGATCAAGCTGAAAGAAACCATGAATTAAGACCATGCAACAAAGAAATGACCATGTTTATCAGGGGTGTCACTGTTGTTAAACAAATGATGACCGGAGATAAAATTGCATATCATCTCCATGAACTGGCTGCTGAGTACTTAAGACAAGTCCTAAAAGGATTTGACAAAGCTAATTCTATAATCAAAGTCTTTGACAGATACAACAACAGCATCTCAGTGAAAACTGCATAAACACAGTGCCAGACAGGATAATTCTGAATGCAATAAATTTCAGGTGATTAGGGGACATGCTGTACCTTCATGGAAAATGTTGCATCCAAAAAGAACAAAAGGAGGCATGTTAGTCTGTATTTGCAAAAACAATGAGGAGTTCTGTGGCACCTTAAAGACTAAGGGTACGTCTACATTAGCCCCCTCGTTTGAACTAGAGAGGGTAATGAGGACGACCAAAATTGCTAATGAAGCACAGAATTTAAACCTCATTCCACGAGGAGTAACAGTTAATTCGAACTATGGGGTTTATCTCAGAATCCCACTTCTCTGCTGCTGCGTGTAGATGTGAGCAGTTACTTCGGGCTAGTCAGTTTCCAAAATGGTGATCGGCTGGGAATATGCTAATTGCTTCATTAGCAATTTCGGTCACCCTCATTAGCCTCCCTAGTTCAAACTAGGGGGCTAGTGTAGAAGTACCCTAACAGATTTATTTGGTCTCTACCCATGAAAGCTTATGACCATATAAATCTGTTAATATTTAAGGTGCCACAGGACTCTTAGTTATCCAAGAAGCAGTCATTTGTAAAATTCCTCTGTGAATTTATGGTTCAAAGTGCACCTGTGAGTGTAGGAGCATACCCAATACCAACACTCTTTCTTGGTGGTGATGAAATCCATCAGTATAAGAGGTGTTGAAAAAGCCCAAGATTTGTACAATATTAAGAAGCAAGTGCACACAAGGATGTTTCTAAATATTTTATGTGCCAATATGGTTTTGGGTCTTTTGGTCACCTGATGCAGTTGTTTTTGTCCTCGCTGTTCACTGCTTTCCATAAACAATGCCAGAACAATGGACAGTTGTCACTTAATACCTGTGCATGAAATTTGCGACACACTCATTCTTGACTTCTTCCACACACTTCCTTTTGTACATGTATTAACAGGATGTGATTCTCTATCACCCCTAATCATTATTGGGAAAATTATCTTTAAAGTTGTTAAAACAATGGGCACTTACCACTTCAGAGATCTGCTCAAACTGGGGGAGTGTGGCAGACAAGTCCCTATTTCTGCAGCAAGGAATTTGGCAGCAGTGCTATATTCCCAGAGTGAGAAAGAAAATGAAATCCATACACATCGCTGAACTGCTTGCACCTCACTCTATCCATCAAAAAGGTATTACTGGTCAAACTCCAATCATGTGAAGAGCATGTCAAAAGAGCATCTTGGCAAACAAAGATTTGGCTACCTTTGCATATAGGTGAATCAACTCTCAGATCGTCATTGTAACAAGGATGGAAAAATATGGATGATCAACTCTTTCCTTTATTTTTCAAAAGCCTAATAGCATCCACAAGATCTTATTTGTCCCTGAACCAGTTGAAGTTGCTCCACAATCAACTATGTTTGTAGTCAGAACTATGTATATACCAAGGAAATGAAGACTGTGGTAACCTATGTGCTCTCAACAAAGATTAAACTAATAAAAAAGAAGACAATGATATTGACAAGAAATGCCACTAGGACTATTACAATTCAGTGACACCTGTACAGTGTTATTATTCCCATTAGATTGTTGTTGTGATGCTTTGAGGCTGCAAGGAAATCCAATTTTATATCTTGAACTAATACAGAGTCATTTATTAAAAGAAAGAAATGCAAATGTTTCAGTGGCCATTTTAATATTTTCATGGTATTATCGTTTGTTCCCCATTTTGATGATAACAGCACAACTTGACCATTCTACATCATACCGCAGTTTAAAGTAGATTCAAACTTTCAAATGATAAGATGTGCGTTTGTATAGGGTAGGTACATTAAGTCAATCAAACAAGTGGTATCTGCCTCTTGCCTACCATAGCTTCCATCCTTCCATATAGTCAGTAACTGATTTTAGAATAAGTCTCTGCAACTAAAACCAATCAAATTGGACTGCAAGATCAGGCTGTTAAAGCCTATATGGGCCATCAGATTTTTAATTAATGATTCCAAGGGCTTTTAGATTGTCATTCAAACAATTTCATAATTTTATTCACAATTATGTATGGTAAACACTATGTTACATATTACAACATAGTCTGTAACAGACATACACCTTGAGTTGGTTTGAACTTAGAGGACTTATAAAAACTGTTGCGCCTTTCCCTCATGTTTGTGTCTATGACATTATTTATCACTTCTCATTGGATAGTAAATAATCTGTTTCAGAAGATACCTGTCCTTACTTCACAAGGTCTTTTCCATCATTCCCATTCTTGAGGAACTAATCAATTTTATATAAATGTGCATGTCCATATATTATTTTCAAATTGATAAGGCTGAAAAGACAAATAATACAGCTCCATGAAGTTCATACAGGTTTTACTGTATTTATCCAGGTTAATAGGGAGTGATCTATTGTCAAACTGACCTTGTTTTCCAGCAAGCACCATTTTAATAGTTCTGGAACCCACTTCACTGCCAACCATTCCTTTTCAAGGGCAACATATTTTTGTTCTCCCTGAAAATGATTTAATGCCTTCTCTCCTGAATAAGGTATCCTTCCTCTATAAACTCTTTCCTGACTACAGCACTGACTCCAAACCCTTAAGTGTTGGTTTGCAGTATAATTGTTATTGGATGAACAAGAGAAAAGTTCCAAGTCAAAATGTGTAAAGCCACCACTTTGTCTCTGTTCTAGTCCTTGATCAAAGCTCAATTTTGCTGTAAAACAATTTGAGAAATGCAACCCAAGTAACGGTAGGCAGAGATCACTACTTCTGAATGGCTGAGAATTGCTCCCATGAAATTACTTTGTTATTCTATCTTTCCTTCCACCATGTCATCTATTTTTTTGTCTCATTCACTTCTTGTCAAATTTCAGTCCCTGCCCCAAAGATCTTACATCTATTTGAACTGATCAATCAGTTCATCAGTCCTAGTTAAGGATAACCTAGTTTTTGGTACAATAGTAACCTTTTCATGATGTATATAAAAGATTCATGTTAAGTTTTGGGACAGAGCAATCTCAAATAGTTAATTTCAAACACAGTTCTGATTCACAAGCTTTATTATTTTCTTCCTTTACAAACTTGTAAGTGATTCATGGTCACTGTATCAACAGAATAACTAACAGCCTTCTTTGTTTACCCTCTTTGCCACCAATAATTAGGTAACATGCAGTATTTTAGAAGTAATATTGCAATCTTATCTAAAAAATGATCTATGGAAAGTGTGAGATAGTGTGTGAGAGAACTAGAGAGAAAAACAATTAGAATAGGCATTATAGGAAAACTTATCAATTCGTACTTTATGTATAAAAAGTTCACAAGGTGATAATATACTTGCAAGAATGAATAAATAGTGAAAAGTGATGTGTTTGTTTACATTTGTATTGATATTTCTGGTGAAGTGCAGTGTCTCCTGTCAGTGGAATATATTGCTGTCGAGAAACAGGCATGCTGTAGGCCGAGGGCCAAAATCTAATCTTCTGCATCTATAAAAGAAATTATATCTCCTCAAATCACTATTCAAATCTTTTGAAACTTGACAAATTTACTCATTTGTTTCAATTCAAAGGTCCTGATTCCCTCTCTATCCTTTGGCATCAGAAAATACTTTGACTAAAAGTATTTTTACTTTGCCTAGTGAGGAGATGAAACTAATTCTATAGCTCCTAAACACAGACAGGAGTGCTTTTCTTGACTCATAAAGAGGGCTGAGAAAAGGAAGTTCTGGGGGGCAGGGCCATAAAGTAGAGGGCATAGCCTGAAGTTATAGAATCATAGAATCATAGAACTGGAAGGGACCTCGAGAGGTCATCGAGTCTAGCCCCCCACCCTCAAGGCAGGACCAAGCTCCGTCTACACCATCCCTGACAGATGTCTATCTAACCTGTTCTTAAATATCTCCAGAGAGGGAGATTCCACCACCTCCCTTGGCAATTTATTCCAATATTTGACCACCCTGACAGTTAGGAATTTTTTCCTAATGTCCAATCTAAACCTCCCCTGCTGCACTTTAAGCCCATTACTCCTTGTCCTGTCCTCAGAAACCAAGAGGAACAAATTTTCGCCTTCCTCCTTGTGACACCCTTTTAGATATTTGAAAACCGCTATCATGTCCCCCCTTAATCTTCTTTTTTCCAAACTAAACAAGCCCAGTTCATGAAGCCTGGCTTCATAGGTCATGTTCTCTAGACCTTTAATCATTCTTGTCGCTCTTCTCTGTACCCTTTCCAATTTCTCCACATCTTTCTTGAAATGTGGCGCCCAGAACTGGACACAGTACTCCAGCTGAGGCCTAACTAGTGCAGAGTAGAGTGGCAGAATGACTTCACGAGTTTTGCTTACAACACACCTGTTGATACAGCCTAGAATCATATTTGCTTTTTTTGCAACAGCATCACACTGTTGACTCATATTCAACTTGTGGTCCACTATGACCCCTAGGTCCCTTTCCACCATGCTCCTTCCTAGACAGTCGCTTCCCATCTTGTATGTATGGAACTGATTGTTCCTTCCTAAGTGGAGCACTTTGCATTTCTCTTTATTAAACCTCATCCTGTTTACCTCTGACCATTTCTCTAACTTGCTAAGGTCATTTTGAATTATGTCCCTATCCTCCAAAGAAGTTGCAACCCCACCCAGTTTGGTATCATCTGCAAACTTAATAAGCGTACTCTCTATCCCAATATCTACATCATTGATGAAGATATTGAACAGTACAGGTCCCAAAACAGACCCTTGAGGGACTCCACTTGTTATCCCTTTCCAGCAGGATTTAGAACCGTTAACAACAACTCTCTGACTACGGTTATCCAGCCAATTATGCACCCACCTTATCGTGGCCCTATCTAAGTTATATTTGCCTAGTTTATCAATAAGAATATCATGCGAGACCGTATCAAATGCCTTACTAAAGTCTAGGTATATGACATCCACCGCTTCTCCCTTATCCACAAGGCTCGTTATCCTATCAAAGAAAGCTATCAGATTAGTTTGGCATGACTTGTTCTTCACAAACCCATGCTGGCTATTCCCTATCACTTTATTACCTTCCAAGTGTTTGCATATGATTTCCTTAATTACCTGCTCCATTATCTTCCCTGGGACAGACGTTAAACTGACCGGTCTGTAGTTTCCTGGGTTGTTCTTATTCCCCTTTTTATAGATGGGCACAATATTTGCCCTTTTCCAGTCTTCTGGAATCTCCCCTGTCTGCCATGATTTTTCAAAAATCATAGCTAAAGGCTCAGATACCTCCTCTATCAGGTCCTTGAGTATCCTGGGATGCATTTCATCAGGGCCTGGTGACTTGCTGACATCTAACTTTCCTAAGTGATTTTTAACTTGTTCTTTGTGTATCCTATCTTCTATATAATAGATTATAATCTATTATAATCTCCATGATCTGTTGTGAGATGCCATCAGGCTTGCTGGAAATGTGAAAGATGGTCTCCAAAAACAGGGAGGTAAACAAAAGTTTGAACAGCTTGCAAGCTAGAGGTGAGGGATTAATGAAGCCCTAAATCAAAACGTAAAAATTGCTGTTTTGACTGTACAGTAGCTGAAGGATGATGGGGGGCTCTTTTCCTTTGGAATATGTCATTTATAATTGGTTTGGTGGTTCTGTGAAAACCAGAGAACTGAGCCATGCATGAGATTTGCTGAATCTCCTTTTGTTTCTAGGACTGGATATATTCAGAGATCTCATTGTGGCCTTGAGTCATCCGTAGTTCCGGAGAAGAACTTCTGATCATCAAACAAGACATCTTCAATCATATTATGAACTTTTTCAGGAATCCAGCAATCAAACCAAAATACCCTGCCCATGGCAACTTCTGTGGAAATGGATCAAACAGCAGTGTCTGTGACATAGAAGGATCCTTGAAGAGAGGTTCTGGATAATAACTGACACTCTTGAAGGATGTGTTCTCTAGGCTCCTGTGGAAGATCTTCAACGAAAGATGCAAACTTCTTGCAATTAATGTAGTCAAACTTGGCTGTAATATCCTGAGAGTATGTGAACTGAACTGGAGTATTACAGATAAGTAGGTCTTCAGTCCAAACAGGTGTAATCTTTTTCTGATGCTTGTCATAATTAGTAAACTTGGAGAAATCCTATCCACACCACTCACTTACAGCACACATCACTAGGGAATTATGTGGTGATGGGTAAAACAAAAATTCTGAATACCTGGAGGCCGGGGTGAATTTAATAATTTTTATTCACCCATTCATGAGGTGATGGTAGGGTGGCAGGAGTTTGCCATCTAGTTTTCAGTAGATCCAAGAGCACTTCATTAATGGGTAGTGCAACCTGCTGGCTACAAAATGTCCTGTAGCTTCTGATATGAATCTTTAATCTCCACATGAGGTATCTGTCCCTTTTTTGAGATTTGAATTTCCCGTGCTTCATTTGCATAATAATGGCTGCTGCTTTTTTTTTGAAACGGGGCTTTTTTTAAATAAAACCCCGGTAGTTTTGACGGGGATGTTTTGAAATTAAAACCCTTTTTCGAAAGATTCTGTAAATCTCATTTTTTGAGGAGTACAGGATCATTCAAAAAAGGGTTTTTATTTTTGAAAGATCCTTGTCTAAACTGCTGTTCTTTTTTTTTCGAAAAAGCCCAGTTTTGAAAAAAAGCAACGGCCACCATGATGCAAATGAAGAGGGGGAAATTCAAATCCCGGCTTCATTTGCAATATCGATGTGCCTAATTTACATCCCTTTCTCGAAAAAGGGATGTAGTCTAGACACACCCTAAGTCTCCAAAATCTCCTTCTTCTTAGGCAAGAGCTTAGCTGAAGTCTAAGGGATATTGGATTTGTCTGAAGATAGACTGTGGGTGGGGGAAGTCTTCTGCCCTGACTCAGACACAGGTCAAATAGAGCACACCATCAGCAGCAGCTTCAGTTTGTTCTCTCAATTCTTCTGAGGCCTACATTTAAAATATAGATTCAGGCAAAAGTTATACTTTGAGGAGATACTGGACTTTTCCAGGCAATGGATAGTTAGTGTGGCCACGGCTGATTAGAATAGCTTCCTGCAAGAGAGGTAACATTTGAAACTTGCATAGCCACGCCACATAAGCTCCCCAGAAAAAGTAGGGAACAAAAAGTGGGAAGAGGAATAACTGTAACCTCTCACAACTAGCTAACTAATTGTATACCAACAACAACTAACACTAAGGGTACGTCTAAACTACATGCCTCCGTCGACGGAGGCATGTAGATTAGCCAGATCGGCAGAGGAAAATGAAGCCGCGATTAAAATAATCGCGGCTTCATTTAAATTTAAATGGCTGCCCCGCTCTGCTGATCAGCTGTTTGTCGGCAGATCGGGGCAGTCTGGACGCGACGCGCCGACAAAGAAGCCTTTCTTGATCGGCACAGGTATGCCTCGTGAAACCAGGTTTACCTGTGCCAATCAAGAAAGGCTTCTTTGTTGGCGCGTCGCGTCCAGACTGCCCCAATCTGCCGACAAACAGCTGATCGGCAGAGCGGGGCAGCCATTTAAATTTAAATGAAGCCGCGATTATTTTAATCGCGGCTTCATTTCCCTCTGCCAATCTGGCTAATCTACATGCCTCCATCGACGGAGGCATGTAGTTTAGACGTACCCTAAATGAACTGAACAACAACTGCAAAACATGCTGAGGCACACAACAGGAAGACATACTAGATCTCTGTCTCCGGCTGAGGCGGTAGAGAGTTGTGTACGGGTGTTTTGTCAACAGAGACCTATAAACCCTGGGAGGCATGTATGTAGTCCAAATGGATGATACTAATGGAAAATCTCTAAGCAAGGGCTCAAGAAACACATGTACACCTGAATAGAGCACCACAGGGACACTATTCAAAAACAAATGGAAAATACTGCTAAGAACCTGATATATTTAACCACTGCTGAAGTTGATAAAGTCTCTAAAGCATCTTAGCAAGACTATCCATTACTCAGGATCTGCTCCAGACTTAACAAATGCATCAAAATCATTATTTAAAGAGAAAGTATTCCACAGAATTTTGTTCTCATTTTCCTTTCTCTGAAAGTGATAGAGATAAGTACTATATCCGTACATATTTAGACTGCATACTATAGATTCTTAGCATGATAAATTGTCAGGCTTTTGGCACAATCATGACAGAATGACTGATACAAGCATGTTTATTAGCACCTCATATTTGAGAAAAGTGGCAAACATATTGCCATTTTTTCTTGGCATGACTTCTTGTTTTAAATGATGCATGTGGAATTGTATTAGATAGTGGAAGAGTGATTAATTACTCCTGCTATTTTTAGATGCCTATAATACTCCAGGGGCATGTCAACACTAGAGAGTTATTTCAAAATAACTCCCCTTGTTTCAAAATAAAAAGGCGAACCTCCACACTACCAAATCTGTTATTTCAAAATAATGGGCTTGTTATTTTGAAAGAATAACTCCTGCTTTTGAATAGGTATATTCTTATTTTGAAATAGTTATTTCACAAGTTATTATTTCAAAATAATTTATTTTGAAATAACCTGGTAATGTAGACATAGCCTAAAAGACTGTTCCTACCAACAAGTGAAGTTAGTAAAGCAAATTCATATCTACTACTCACAGAGTAAGACCATAAAAATGCAGGGACTCTGACTTCAGTGTTTAGGATAGCTACGTAACTTTCCTTTTATAGATTTTGCAAGTCTCACAGATTCAGAGAGACTTTGAGTAATGGAAGAGTACAAGGGGGGAAAGTATCTCTGATTACAGGGATCATTGTTCCACACTTTGGCACTGGGAAGTTCAGAGGTTTATTCGCAGTAACTGTTGTCCTTAACTGCAGTATTACTACAGAAACTTACATATATGAAAAAAGAACACGTTCACCAAACTTAAATGTCCCCATGAATAGAACACCAATACTGATAAGATCTACATTCCATTAGTCTGATACTGAATTTTGTGTGGTTTAGGAGTAATTGTATGTTGTCTGTACTTACACATTCAGGGTTGTCTGCATATTACAGATGTGGTTTTTTTCCTCACCAGAATCAGTACTGTTTTAATTTTGAGTCCCAATTTAGTTCTTTTTGAAACACTAAATTCCTGCGTTATAAACTTACCTATTTATAAAGAGAATTAAACAAATGTAATTTTCTCTTGTGGTCATTTCCTTGCAATTAAAGGGTGCACACAAAAGAAAAGCAACTGAAGATGAACAGCAATATTTTCCCCATTTCTACTAAACAAACAACCTCCCCATTTATTTGGTATGGCCACTCAAGAGACATAACAAAGAACTGTAAAAAAAAAAGTTTAATTTATATGTGCTAATACACCAGCAAAACATGCAAGAGATTAAAAGGTGGTTTCATTAAAAGGAGAGATTAGTTACGTGAAATTAGTTAAATCCCTCATCCTCCTAAAGTAAGGAACAGAAGAACTGCCTAATTCAAACATAAAATTATAAGAAGTACTCATTCTTGTAATGGCAAGAGAATGAAGTTGAGTCAAATGTGACTAAAGCGTAAAGATGTGAATACAAAAAAAATTAAAAATGGGAATATAAAATGTAGTAAGTTGAGGGTCAGTAACATGGAGTCAGCAGGCCTAAGGCCTGCAACATGAAAACAGCAACAGGCCTGCAATCTAGTGAGCAAGACTTTGGTTCAGTAACAGGAGCCAAGAAAGAGGCCCTATTGATAACTGTGTGATTGTATAAGTTAGGTCGAGCATGGAAGGACACAGGGAGGCACTGGGTACAGACTGTGAGCAAAGGGGAGTAATGGAACATCTTAATAAGAAATGTCTTGGTACAAAAACTCCCTAAAAACTAATGCACATACCGACCTAGGTTCAGGACCGGGTCGAGATTGACAGCATGAAGGATAGTAAGTAAGCCCCCCTTGCATAAGGTGAGGAGTGGTAACAAGGCAACAGAGGGTGGTAACCTGGTACGTAAAGAAATGATGTAAGCTGTTTGTACCTGTCTATAAAAGGACACCGCAGAGGGTGCTCTCCGGCCGACCTTGGGGGGGGGGGCGCACTAGGCGCCTGAATGGCAGGTGTCATTGCCTAAACTTACAGAATGCACAGTAGCTTAACTTTGACTAACTGCTGTTAATATCTGATATATGGCAATAGGCCTGCCCGGTGTTGGTACCTTGTCAAAGCGGGCCATAGTGCCCAGTGGTGTAACATTGTACTGATCTCTGTTACCAACTGGTAGAGCTTTGCATTTGACAATAAACCTGCTCGATTGATTTCAAACCTTGCCTGCATCTGTCGTTTCCGGGGCCTCTCAGAGATCTCTTGTGTTGACCCAAGTGCACGGGGTCTAACACTCTAGATAAAGGGAGTACCGATTGTTACGCACACAGCCGAAAGTTTATCAATGGAGTAGAGGTCCTGTCAGGAGCGCGCCAGGACAACCCTGACCAGATGACGCTGACACTGACAGTCCAGACCTCCGAAGGTACTGAGGTACGAGAACACCGAGGTACGACATAAACCAGGTGAGCTTCATGTGATTGGCTTCAATCCTCTTCTCCTTAAATCAGGAATAGAAGGGTTGCTCAATTTCATAACTTACATAAGCAGTCATTTGTTGCCACCTAAGTAAAGTAAATCTGAAGGAATGGATACAGAATGTTTACTTTCTGTCTCCAATGCAACACCAGTTCCTGTATGCCAAGAGGACCAATTGTAGGAAAGTTCAGTTCAGTGATACAGGACTCTTATCCCTGTTGTTCATTAGAGAGTTATTTCAAAATAATTCCCCTTATTTCAAAATAACAAGCAGAGCATCTACACTATAAGGCCTGTTATTTTGAATTAATAGGCTGGTTATTTTGAAATAACAACTCCTGCTTTCCATGAGGAATACCCTTATTTCAAAATAGTTATTTTGAAATAGTGGTAGTGTGGACTCTCCACTATTGCTATTTCAAAATAACTACTCTACAGACTCTTTCAAATTAATTACTCCCCAGTTATTTCTGGGGCTCTAAATCGAGGTAGCAAGACCATATAAAAGGAGCCTGGAGCCTGCCTCAGACTAATTTCGAGGCTTTCTTGTAGTGTGGAAACGCTATTTCAAAATAGTTATTTTGGAGTTATTATTTCAAAATAAATTCCTAATGTAGACATGCTCTTAGTGCATACATAATCTTCAGAGAATCTGTCTGCCAAAGTAACAAATCTCCAAACCGGTGAAATAATATTTGATAAGAGACATATGATTTAGATGGATTTTCATGTGGAAAGTAGAGATGACCCTCCCTGTCAACACTCATAGTTAGAAAATTAGAAAATATCTAAACTAAATCTCCCTTGCTGCAGACTAAGCATATTCTTCTTGTCCTACCTTTAGTGGACATGGAGAATAATTGATCATAATCCTCTTTATAACAGACTTGACATATTTAAAGACTGTTATCAGGTCACCCTCAGTTTTCTTTTCTCAGAACTAAACACAGGAAGGTTTTTTTTGACTTTCCTAAAGTGCAGTGTCCAGAATCAGACACAGTACTCTAACTAAGGACACACCGAGTGCTATGTGTAATGGGACAATTACCTCCCATCTCTTGCATAAAAAAATCATAATACAGCCCAGAATAATAGCCTTTTTCACACTGGTGATTTACATTCAATTTGTGATCTAGTTTAGCCCCCAGATCCTTTTTCGCAGTACAGCCACCTAGCCAGTTAATCCCCATTTTGTTGTTGTGCATTTGATTTTTCCTCACTAAATGAAATTTTTTGGACTTACCAATTATTGAATTTCATATTGTTGACTTCAAATCAATTCTCCTATTTGTTAAGGTTGTTTAGAATTCTAATTCTGCCCACCAAAATACTTGCAACTCCTCCCAATTTAGTGCCTTTCACAAATGTTATAAGCATATCCTCCACTCTGTTATCCAAGTCATTAATGAAAATACTGAATAACACCAGGCTCAAAACAGGCCCCTGTAGGACACCTCTCAGTTTGACAGCAAAACACTGATAACCACTCTTTGAGAACAGTATTCCAAACAGTTGAAATTTTATCTAGTCCACATTTTCCTAGTTTGCTTATGAGAATGCAGGACTGCGTCAAAAGTCTTATTAAATATCAAGATATAATGTGTACTGTTTTCCTTCTATTCACTAAGCAAGTAATCCCACAGGGAAAGAATTTAGGTTGATTTGATTTGTTCTTGCCAAATCCATGAAGACTACTCCTTATACTGCTATTTGAAGTCTTTGCTCAAAAGCATTTTACCAACATTTCAATGAAAATCTCTTCAAAGTTAATTAATATGGGAAAAAACAACATACTTCCCCTAATTTGTTCTGAAAATCAGTTGAGCTTTTATATTGAATTTTCATAATAGATTATCTCCAACAAAAGACATTATGATACAAAAATGTATATAGTAATATGTTAAGAACAAGAACATAAGAACAGGCATACTGGGTCAGAAAAAGGTCCATCTAGCCTAGTATGTTGTCTTCCAACAGTGGCCAATACATATGTCCAAAGGGAATGAACAGAACAAGTTATCATCAAGTGATCCATTCCCTGTTGCCCATTCCCAGCTTCTGGCAAACAGAAGCTAGGGACACCATCTTTGCTCATCTGGCTAAACCATTGATGGAACTATCATCATCATAATCATCATCAACAACCATGGGCTCAATGCCTGTTTGTGTCTGATGCCTCCCTCACTATTTCCTTCCATCTTTTCCTGTCTAGTGCGGAGTGGCTTAGTTTCTGTAGACTAGCTCCACACCAGTCTACTATATCATCTACCCGTTCTCTGTGGGGTCTACCTCTCCTGTTCGAACCATCCATTATGCCGAATACCAAGGTCTTGACTTTAGCTCACTGTTCTTCTGAAGATATGCCCGAATAGCTGTAACTTCCATTGTATAACCTTCTGCAGTAGGTTCTCTTTCAGCTGTATCTTCCTATATAATTCCTCATTGGTCACGTTCTGGTGATCCTATTCTCAGGATCTTTCCATAACAACTCCTCTAGAACGCCAATATCTTTCACTTCAAATCTTTCGTTATTACCCAGGTCTCATATCCATAAAAAATGCTGCTAAATACATGTTTTCAAGACGCTCAGCTTCATTCCTAAGCTAATCGCTTTGTTTTCCCAGATCTTATCCATTGCCTTCAAACTCGCTCTTGCTTTCGCTATTCTAGTCATTATTTCCTTCTTGCAGTCTAGATCATACATCATGTTGCACCCCAAATACGTGAACCTCTCTACATTCTCTAGTTCGATCCCATCTACACTGATCTTCCTTCCTATTTCCTTATCTCCAAATACCATTGTCTTTGTTTTACCAATGTTCATAATCAATTCATACCACTTCCCTTCCTCATTTAGCATCTGCACCATTCTCGCTAGCTTCTCTTCACCTTCCTCAATGATAACTATATCATCCACAAACCTCAAGTTATTAATTCTCATCCCATGCACCGATATCCCATCTACTTCTTCCTTGATCTTGTCCATTGCTCTTTTTAGGTGCGCGATGAAGATACTCGGTGATATCGGATCTCCTTGTCTTGTATCTCTACTCGTTCTAAACCAACTTTCCAACTCTCCACACATTCTCACCACTGCTTCCGCGTTGTCGTTGATATCCTTCAACAACCGTGTCAATCTGCTATCCACTCCATACAACTCCAACACTGCCCAAGTCACTTTCTGATCTATATTGCCAAATGCCTTCTGAAAATCAATGAAGCAATTGTAGATGTTCTTGTTCTTTCTTCGAGATTTCTCCACTATCAATTTTAGTGCCAATATCTGCTATATGGTACTTCTATCTTTCCCAAATCCCACTTGCTCATCTGCTAGATGTTCTTCTAGCCTCAATCTCAATCTCTCTGTCAATATCATGATCAGCACCTTGCCTAGATGCACTCCAATGCACGTCCTTCCTTGTGTATTGTCACTAGCACGGACCTTGTCCATTTCTTAGGTGCCTTCCTCCATGAATTTATCTAGTTCTTTTTTAATCCTGTTATAGTCCTGGCCTTTACAACATCTTTTAGGTTAACTGTGCATTGTGTGACAAATAACCTTTTTGTTTTCTTTGTTTGCTTTAAACTGGCTGCCTATTAATTTCATTTGGTGCCCCATACTTTCTGTGTTATGGGAAGAAGTAAATAACTTTTCCTTATTTACTTTCTCCATACCAGTCATGATTTTATAGACATTTCCCTTAACCTTCCTCAGTTGTACCTATTCCAAGTTGAAGAGTACCAGTCTTATTAATCTCACCTCAGATGGGAACTGTTCCATACCCCTAATAATGTTTGTTGCCCTTTTCTGAACTTTTTCTAATTCCAATATATCTTTTTTTGAGATGGGGTAACCACATCTGCACAGGGATACCATGGATTTATAAAGTAACAAAATGAAATTTTCTGTTTTATTTTCTATCCCTTTCTTAATGATTCCCAAGAGTCTTAGCTTTTTTGACTGCTGCTGCACATTGAATGGATGTTTTTAGAGAACTATCCACAATTGCTCCAAGATTTCTTTCTGGAGCAGCTAATTTAGAACTCATCTTATATGCATGGTTGGGATTGTTTTTTCTAATGTGAATAATTTTGCATTTATCAACATTGAATTTCAGCTGCTATTTTGTTCTCCAGTCTCCCAGTTTTGTGAGATCTTTTTATAACTTCTTACAGTCTACATGGGACCTTTGGTAATTTTGTATCATTTGCAAATTTGCCACTTCATTGTTTACCCCTTTCTCCAGATGATTTATGAATATGTTGAATAGGACTGGTCCCAGTATAGATCCCTGGAAGATATCACTAGTTACCTCTCTCCATTCTGAAAACTGACCATTTATTCCTACCTTTTGTTTCTAACTTTTAACCAGTTACTAATTCATGGGAGGATCCTCCTGCTTATCCCATGACAGCTTACCTTACTTAAGAAAGTAATCTTGTGAAAGGCTTTCTGAAAACCTAATATAATACAATATATTCTCTGGATTCCTCTTGTTCACATGTTTGTTGACCCCCTACATTATACATAGGGGCCTGTTACAGGGCTCCCATCTGCACCTTTTGGACCATCACAAACAAGATAGACACTTTCCAGATTTATAAAGCCCCATTGTGTGATTTATTATGTCACCTCCATCAGTTCATCAATGCAGCCTTCTGTAGCAACATGCAAGTGAATACAAAGTTTCCTCTTGGACAACTCTCTGGAGAGGGACAGGGAGATCCTATGTCCCTTAACCACTGAGAGCCACCTCTTCTTGCACTTCCGTTTTCTCTATTAATTGTTCCCACCTGAGGAGTTGATCATTCACATCAGCTCATCATTCTCCTGCATAGTTAAGCCATTTAGCACCCATCTGTCAATGTCAATCTGGGAGCAGCTTGTACCATGAACTGGTCCCCTACCATGTACTGACTCACCAGCTTCACTTGCAATATTACTTAACAGTTCCTTGGAAGTCTCATGTCCAAGCACAAGCCCAGCCCGGTCCTGCTTGGCATCTGAGAACCGATGGCTTTACAGTACATCATCGAATGACTTCGGACCAAGAACGTCCAACTATAGTTATCTTTTTTTTCTGCTGATATATGCTATTTTTTACTTTTGTGTAACTTGACTCTATTTATCTGCCAGGTTTCGCATAATAGCATAGCACAAGGCTCTTACCACACTATTAATGAATTCTCAGAGAATCCACCTATGAAAAAGTAGGCAAATTAGTTTTGTTACTGTATTTGTCTTTGCTTTTGTAGGCACTGTCAGTTAAGCTAAATAAAGTTATGGTAGATGTGAGGTACACTGATGCTGACTGCAGTCCAAGAAGTATTAATTCCTTCCATTAGGAGCTCAGGTAGGATCAACTACATTCTCAAGAGTAAATGGCTGCTGCTTAATCTTACAAAATACATCTGTGTTTAAAGATCTTATACTTTTTACTTTTTAAATGAACAAGTCATTCATTTACAAAAAAATGTCAGAATTGTCAGTTATGATGAAATCTGGAAGGCAATTTATGTAACTGCTACATAAACTTTAACACAATTGTCAAGTTTGTGTGAAAGCTGGAACTGCCATACTGGATCAGATCTGTGGACCATCTATGCCAGTATTTTGACTCTGTCAATAGATAAAGCAAGATGGTTTTGGGGCGGGGGTGATTTTTCTTTATGATCTCTATCAACTAGAAGCTTGCTTGTTCCCTGGAGCATGAGGATTTATATTTCTAAAATATTTCTTCTTATCTAATGTAACCATGAATGTTTCCATCTTGTACCATGTGTAAGGTATCAGAGTATTAAGACTGAAAACCATTTAGAAAGTTGCCAAAGAAAAAGAGCTGGTTTAGTACATGATCTAGTATGTCCACTTTCTTATGTATGCCTGTCATCAGCATATATGAAAAGGCAATCCATACTGATGTCTTGTTAGGCTAAACAACTTTAGGTGCTTTCTCAGTAATAATAAATATTAATGGTGATTATTAATTATGATTTTTTGTATCTCAAAGTGCTTTATAAAGCTCTGAAATAATTAGTCTTGTCCTTTCAGAGATTGTGAAGCTGAGGCACAGAAATGTTAGGTAACTAGCTTATTAAAACATTTGCTAATAGATACCACACAGTATCCGAAGATATCCCCCTTTCTAAATATAAGGGGGAAATTGTCTGGAAATAGCAATCTGCATGTTGAGTTCCAAATTACCAAAGGGATCTTAACTCAGCCTTTGCATTTGAACTCATAAACAACAATTTTGCTTGCAAATGGGTAATTTGATATTAAAACACATCAAACTACTTGATTTATGTATAAAATTTCTATTTGATTACACACATTCAGAGGTGACCACACATGTAATTGCTGCAAAATGAAAAACAGATTTGAGAGCCTCGAGCTGGATATTTGGGGTTAGTTCATAAATGTGCATGTCATAAAATTCTTACAAGTTAGCAGAACAAGGCTATAATGAATCAAATATTTAAATCAGAATATGTACTACTACTAAAACGAAAATAAAAGAAGAATGAATACATAGAATCACAGAAGAACAGAACTGGAAGGGGTCTCAATATATCATCTAGTCCAGTCTCCTGCACTCAGGACAAGACTATGTATTAACCAGGACATTCCTGATAGGTATTTGTCTAATCCAGAAGTTGACAAACTATGGGCTGCAGGCTATATCCTGCCAATGAGAGCTTTTTAATCTAGCCATTGGAAGTACCAGTCTGGCAGCGCAGTGGGGCTAAAACAGGCTCCCTGCCTGTCTTGGCCTTGTGCCACTCCTGGAAGCAGCTGGCATATCCCTGCACCCCGGGAGTGGGGGCAGAGGACACTGTCCCTGAAGTTCCCATTGACTGTGAACGGGGAACCACAACTAATGGAAGGTGAGGGCAACACATGGAGTTGCCTGCCCCCCAACACACAGGAGCTGCTACCTGAGCCTGCAATACAAACCTGTCCAGAATCCCCTCCTGTGCTCTCCTGCACCCAACCCCCTGCCCTGAGCCCACATCCCCCCCCCCCCACACCCAACCCTCTGTTCCAGTCCTAAGTTCATGGCCTACCATATAATTTCCTACCCAGCTGTGGCTCTCAGAACAAAATGTTTATCCAGCCCTGGTCTAACCTATTTTTTAAAGCCTTCAATGAGGGAGAGCCCACAACCTTCCTACTAATTTATTCTAGTGTTTAATAACCCAGACAGTTAAGAAGTTTTTCCCTAATGACTAATCTAAGTCTACCTTGCTGCAATTTAAACCCTTTGCTCAGAGGCAATTGGTAGAGGGGACATGCACAATCAAATACTCCCAATCAATTTCTGAGAGTGCTGAGCTGCCTTTGCAGGGCTTGCTCTCCTCAGCCTACCAGTGGGGGAGGGAAGCTCTGTCCTTCTCCTGTTGCACCTCCACATGGCACTTCCAGCTCTCTTTGCCCCTTGCCCTGGGTGGCTGGGCCTGGTGGGGAACTCAGCAGACAATATGGTGCCTTTGCTCATGTCAGCTAACTCCACTTAAGGTCACTATATATGAGAGACGCCAGTTGGAAAGGTGCTGAAGGCCCACCCCCTTGACTTTCTGTGTAACCCCCTTACTAGAGTTAAGGGTTTAAGTGAACTGGATATGTCCTGAGGATTGGGGGACGTCTGCTTGCCCAGCTCCTGTCCTTATGAAATTCTCGACCAGTTCCTCCTTATTTGTCAAAATCAAACTGCGGGCAACCTCTCCCTCAGGTGCTTTCTATACCTTCTGGAATAAATGATTGTCTCCAAAGCATTCCAAGAACTTCTTGCATAATTTGCACCCTACTGTGTTATTTTCCTAACAGATGTCTAGATAATTGACGTCAACCATTACCAAAAATCCTGTGCTTTGGTTGACTTTGTTAGTTGTTGATACAAAGCCTTATCCATCTCTTCTTCATGGTTGTGGGGAGTATGGTAGACACCTACCATGACATCATCTTGTTTTTCAGTCTTCTTATCCTTACCCAGTGACTTTCAACAAGTTTGTATCCTATTTACATCTCAGCCTCAGTCAAGTACATACATGTGTGATATATAAAGCAAAATCTCTTCTTAGTTTCATAGAATCGTAAGATGGAAAGGGACCTTGAGAGGCCATGTAGTCCAATCCCCTGCACTAAGTATTATCTAGACTGGTATTTGTCTAATATGCTCTTAACAATCTCCACTGATTGTAGACTCTCCATAGCCGATTTCTTCCAGTGTTTAACCACCATGGCAGATAGGAACTTTCTCCTAATATTCAATCTAAACTGTTTAATGCTTCTTACCTTATCATCATAAGTTAAGGAAAACAATTTTTCTCCTTCTTCCTTGTAACAGCCTTTTGTGCCCTTAGAAACTGTTACCACACCGACTTTCTCTTCTCCAGAGAAAACAAACACAATTTTTCAATTTTTCCTCACAGATTTTTTTCTAAATTTTTAATTATTATTGTTGTTCTCCAGACTTTATCAAATTTGTCCACATTTTTCCTGAAATGTGTCATCCGGAACTGTATATATGCTCAAACTGAGGACTAATCAGCACAGAGATGAGAAAAAAAATCCTCCTTGTGTCTTGCTTACAACATTGTTGCTAATGCAACCCAGAACTTTTTTTTTGGGGGCATAAATATTACACTTCTGGCTCATATTAAGCTTGTAGTGCATCTCCTAGGGATTCATTCCCCATTTTATATGTGTGCAACTGATTGTGCCTTTATAAATGAAAGTTTTCTTCAGCCCATTTCTCCAGTTTGTCCAGATAATTATGAATTTTAGTCCTATGTCCAAAGTTCTTGCAACCCGTTCCAGCCTGGTATCATCTATAAACCTTTTCACTGTATTCTCTGTCATTATCTAAATCATTGTCTGTCTTTCCTGAGAAAGTGGAATATTGGTACAGAAGGGTATACGTCATATGTATAATTCCACCAAGTCTCTATGATATCAACCATGTTTTAGTTGTGAATATTCATTAGTATTTTTGGGTTTTTTTCATTCCTCATACTTCTTACATTAGTATACAGACATCTAAGATACTAATTTTATTTCCCATCTAGGTTCCCTAATGTCTCTCCTTTGTCCCAGCTATAATTGTCCATGGTCCAACCCCGATTCTAACCATTCTCCCAGGTCTCCATGTTTTTCACTTACCTGTGTGCTTTTGTCTCCTGCCCCATTAACCTAGTTTAGAGCCCTCCTTAATAGGCATTAATGATGATATTGAAAGAGATAGATTAGATTATTAAACTTGACATTGCATTATAAAGTTCTCATTTTCCTTGAAAACATACTATTTACAAACCAGTTTCTTTCCCACTTTTTTATAGTCCTTGTTGTTAATCAGTAACATACTCTTCATCATTATTCTTGAATAAAGGGTAGATTAGATGATGATGATGATGACTACTACTATTTTTACCAGATATTTTTTTCAGTTCAGACAAATACGAAGCTAGATCACGTCAGAGGGACATTAATGACATTTGATACAAGAAAATGTTTCTGAAAATGGAGCACTGTTAGTAACTACAGAATTCAATGGTCAACTTGCAAAAATTGGCCCAATAACAGCAAGGTTGTACAATAATGTATTTATCTTCCATTGATCTAAGTTAAATCTCTTGATCTAGGAGTCTACAGATACACTATTAAGAGTTCAGACGGAAGAATTAAACTAATGGATTTATGAGAGTTGTATTTTTTCATGCACTGACTTTCCAAATAACCATCTGAACAGCCATGGGAAAAACTGTTTTACTTTAACCAAGGATCTCTACTTTGCTAGAGTCAACTGTGCTAGAGAAAGGAGCACATTGTTATCCTCTAAAAAATCTTAACAATAGCTCTAATTTTGCTTTGTGAAATATGTACAAAAATTATATATCACATTTTTCATTTATGATTTTCACACTGATGGATATTTTTTCCATTTCGTGTGACCTTTAGTTATGTCTAGGAATTTACAGCTACATATTGCCTTTTATGAGAACCCATGCTGATATTAGAAATCGGAGAGTGGAAGTTAAAACTCTCACTAATGTAGCTAATGTAAATGGCTCCCCATCTGTGAAAGGTTATTTTAAGGAAATTACACACAGAAAAATGTGTATGAAAGAGAGGATGCATATAATATAATGGCCTATATTTTAAATCTTATTTATGCTTGATCACATTTACAATTTTAATTCTTAATTTATCATATTTTATGGTGTAGCAATGGCTTTGTATATGCAATTATCTTGTGGTCTTCATTAGCTGTGGTGGTAGAGATCTGTGTTTTTGTACACCAGGGTTGTTGTACAAGCTCCTCTATCTGTGGGATTTATATACACAGTCAATTATTTACAGCAAATGGATCATTTCAGTTTGGTTTTTCCTCCTGCTGGGATTTCTGTCCTGTAGTTCTTTGTACTATGGTCTCTGTTTCCAGTCAAGAAATCTTGACTGATTTACCTGTAAACACCTTAGTTTCTAGGCTGCATGAAAACATCTCATCACAATAGAATGACAGAGGCCAGAGTAGAGGCAGTCAGAAACACAGGCAGTAAATGCATTAGATTGGTGGGCACGCATTCAGACAACATAGTATGCAATTTCCCAGTCTCTGTAAACCCGAGTTTCTGTAGACAGAGCTGAGAAAGTAGTGCTATTAGATTAGCCAGTAGATCTAACACATATTATACACAAGAGCAGGTCTGACAAGTTCCATCAAATGGTGGGCAGTGCTGTAAGTATTCCCACAAACCAGTGAATCACATTCAGTGAGCTATACAACCCTAAAATTTGAGAGTCCCAAGTCACAGTTTGCCAACTTTGGGGTAAACTGTGCAGCATTCTGTGCAGCATATGTCTCAGAACAGAAATACTTGCCACAAACTATGCCTATTATGAGCCATCTCATCTTTCTATACATATCTTTTAATTCACATGAATTGAAGCAAGAATGTTCTGCCACTCCAGAATCCAATGACATTTCTACATGTTAACATAGCAATTGCAGAAAAAATAAAAAAAATTGGGTTTAATATTCATGCAATGCAGGGCAGAAGTTGGATTATATATACGAATACATCTTAAATTAAATGGTTTTTTGTGGCTCAGAGAATATTTGATCCAAAATATTGAAAATGTAAATAAACAGACAACTGAAAATGTACAGTTCAGTCTCATAAAGATGGCTATCAAGTTGCTATATTAGAAAAAGATACTTAAATGGGACAATTTAAATTAGGTCATGTTTTACTGTTTCTCATAATATTCACATATCCAGATATGGGAGCTTTTCATTGAGCAAGAGGTTCTAAAATTAGTCCTACCTGAATTAGGATCGGCCATTCTTTTTTTGGTTTATAAAGATAGCAAAAATGAATCAATGTATAACTACTTTGATGGATTAAAGTGAATGAAAACAATACAGCATCTTAATTTATGGTGTTAAATTAGGATTAAAGTCAGAGTCCATTCAATTCCTTTTGTGCTAGTAATGAAAAAATAAAATAATCCAAAAGAAGTCAGAGTGTGTGTGCAAGGCAGAGACACTGAACTCCTAGATAAAATTTTCTACACAGCATCAGTGACTTAAAATTCATCTTATTTTCAGAAATAATTTAGACACTTAAGAGTTTGTTTCATTGAAATTCAATAGAAATTAGGCCTTTAAGGGTGTGTCTAGACTACAAGGTTTTGTCGACAAAAGTAGCCTTTTTATCAACAAAACTATACCTGCATCTACACTACCACTGAGTTCTGTCAACATAATGTCGACAGAACTCGGCAGTTTTGTCGACGGCGGTAAACCTCATTCTGCGAGGAATAACGCCTTTTATCGACAAAGTTCTGTTGACAGAAGGCGTTATTGCATCACACTGTCCTTTGCGTCTACATTCTCATGTCAACAAAGCAGCTTGCTTTGTCGACAGAACTGGATTTAGTCTAGATGCTCTTTGTTGACAGAAGCTTTGTCAACAATATCTGTCGACAAAGCCTCTATCGACAAAAGCCAGTAGTCTAGACGTACCCTAAGTGTCTGAGACAATTTTTAAAATGGAAGTTAGGTACCTAAATACCTTTGAAGATGTGGGCTTTAGGCAAAAATATGTTTGACAAACTACCTTTATGCAAGCCATTAATAAAAACAGACAATTCCTGTTGGCTGAGAGCATTAAGGTAACACAGCTCTCTTGCTGTTTTTACTAGTGATCAGATTGGAGGGAAGGGGAATCACAGAGGACTGGGATTCTGAAAAAAAATGTATAGGTGACTCAGATAAAAGCAGCTTTGGGAGAGTGTGGAATGGATTAGGAGAGAAAGCAATTCATGAGAAAGACAGAGATGGAAGCAGAATGCATCAGAGAAGAGAGCAGGGAGGAGATCCAGGCCTAAAAAAAGAATGATGAGATAAAGGAGACTGAAATACATGTGGAGAGTTGAGAGGAGAAACAGGGTAAATTTCTGGCTTCACTGAAATCCATGGCAAAACTCCCGTCGACTTAATCAGGTGAAGGATTCCACCCAGGGAGAAAAACAGACACAAAAGAGAGAAAGAAAGCATGTAGATATAAGGACCCAAACAGATTGTCACAGCCATATGGTTGGCAGTCAGAACTTGTAGTGAGAGCCAGAGTTCACAGTCATGAGACAGCAATCAAGAGATGGCTGAGTCAGGATGCCAAGAGGTCAGAGGCAAGAGACAAATTAGATCAGAACCGAGAGTCAGAATTCAGGTGTCACACTGGGACAGGATGCCAAGAAATTAAGCCATGTGGGTGAGATGCATAAGGCAATCCAAAAAACACGGCCCAGAGCAGGATATTCAGAAAGCTTCTTGTTCCTAATGCTGACCTCAGAGAAAAGCCTCACACTGGGGCTGGACTTTGTAGGTCCCAGGCAAGCAATTGTCAGCTGGCTGCCAGAGGAGGGCTGGAGCATGAAAGCTCTCAAGAACCCTGTGGACCCAGGGTTGAGAGTCATGGGTCATGGCACAAATTTACTGGGGATTTAGTCACAAGGGGCTGAATATTCAAAAATCAATAAAAATTAGGAGCCTAACTGCTTTTGAGTATTCATCCCAGAGTTGGCTATTTGTATCTTAAACAGGTCAAGTTAAGGATTAATAATAGATGTGGGTTTTTTTGTACCTCCCACCCCATGAACTAGTAACTTAAATATTGTCACTAGAAATGGGTCCCAAAACAAAATCCTAGGAAATAGTGTTTAGATTCTAATTTAGATCCATAAACATGACACATCTGCTGACAGGGAGGGACAAAGGGGACAATTGCTTTGGATCTGGTGATTCTAAAGGCCTGGTGCTCTCGGCTGCTGCTACCAACACTGCCCACAGCCCCAGGTCCTTTAAATCGCCATTGGAGTGCCATGTGACATGCTTTGGGTGGCTTTAAGGACCAAACGGGCAGTATGGTGTGCAACGGGCAGCACGCAGGGCTGGCTGCCCTGACCCCACCCCTTCTGCCCAAGCCTCCAGCCCTTCTGGGAGTGCTGAGCCACCCTCCCACCTTATCCAGGGGCATGGAATAGCTTTATGCTCCTGTGTCTGGCCCATGTTTCCATTACACACTGATCCAAAACCTTCCATATGGACTACTGCAAATTGTGTGATGTTTGAAATACAGATCCAATTTTTGCAACCCATGTCTATCCCTGGTCTGGTTTTCACCAAATGCACAAGTTGGATCAATTTTAAAAAAATAAAGAAAATGTAATAAAAAATTGAAACCACATGAGGATTTGAATGCAGTGATTTTGAAATAAGAGCAGACACTTTATCCAGAATAAACTCATTAACTCATTGAGAATTTACAGGTATTATTTTGGCCACTGCAGAGAGCTTACACTGTATCGAGGCAATAGAAACATTGAGAAACAGTAAGAAAAATTAATTTACAAAGATGAACACAAGGACTATAAAGTTCAAACAAAGTGCATCTTCCCCCTCTGGGTCATTATCTAGTCACATGCAAAGTTTAATGAAGAATATACTTAAAAAAATGAAAGTGAATATGAGAAGAATTTCTTCATAGTATAGAGGGCTTTATTAAAATTATTGTTGTAATTATTGATGTAATTATTTATTACATCACTTTTTTGAAGTATTTCCAGTCCCAAGGATTTAAAGTCATGAGGAAGTCTCTGAGAAATTAAAAGATTGGATAAAAAAGCGAGAGATTTTTAAAACTATATTGGTTGTTCTCTTTGGTTACTCTTTCGGTATTGAGCCTTTAGGGTACACTCTGGTCACATTTGAAAGCAGTTTTCTAAAAACAAGAGGGCTAGAAACTCACTTCTTTAAAGGGAAAGATGAGATTCTCAAGTAATCACTTGACTCCAGGAGCCACCAAATATCTAGAGACTCATAATAAAATAGTGACAGTTGGCAACATGATGTATCAAGGACAGTAAGTCAGGTAAAATCATAAAGAGTAAAATTAATTTTATCTCATAAATCCTGAGTTTTTGGCGTTAGGTTTTTGGTAGGAAGGGTTTTCGTGAGGATGGACAGGTGTGTATCACACTAATCCAAGCAGTGGGCTGATATGACATCCTTAGACCTTAATTCTATGTATACAAGGTGGTAGGTGCACTGAATTTGCATAAACCATCTGCCAGTGCCAGCCTATTTGCAGTGAGAAACCTAAGATCACTGCCATCCAAGGCAAAAGTCAGGCTTCAGTAGCAGGGCAATTTTACACAACTTTCTTGCTACAGATTATTTTACCCTGAAAAAATAAAGATCCAGCATCTATTATTGCTGCAGCAACAGCAAATCTTAGATTCTGCAAGAAGCTTGGTTTTGTACAGCCAGTAATAATAGTGCTCTCCTTGAGATGGGCACAGTTATTACCATGATACAAGCGTATCATATAGGAGATGCTATGTTTCAGAAACACATGAGAAAACTAAGTTTAAATAAAAAGCCTTGTTCCAACAACACTTATTCAATTGACAAAGCAGATTTGTGTTCCACAATGCGTTAGAAATACAAGGTGATTTAAAAAAATAGGTAATCAAACAAGCTATTTTCTAAAATGGCTCCAAGGAGGACTATGTGGCAGAACATGAAGTGCAACATATTTGAAGATAAGCAGATTCTGAAAAGGTGTCTGAGGAACTGGAAACACACTTTAGGAATCATGCAAAGGAACGGGAATCAGGAAATTTGGGTTGTTTGCTATAGTCCTGTTTTATAAACCTTACATTTTTAAATATCCCTGTTTCTCAGTTTACCCAGTCTCACAGGGATGTTGTGTAAGGCCAAATTCACTAATGCAAAGCTCTCTGTTTATTTTACTGAGGAGATAATTTTATATTTAGGAAGCTACAGGGTGTCAATGAAGGGCAAAATTACCTCAGTATGTAGTTTAATGCATATGCATATTAGGCTTACTGACATAATAATTCTATATTTTGAATTGATAAAAATCTTCAGCATTAATTTAATGTACGTTTTAAAAAATTATATTTTCTTCATAAATCCCTGCCTGAATAAATGTGTTGTGCTTATGCTAGACACTCATTTTCACTTTGTATTTAGAAGTGACATCCTGAGTACCTTTCCCAGACCTGAAGAAGAGCTCTGTGTAAGTTTTAAGCTTATCTCTTTCACCCCTGAAATTTGTCAGCTAAGAGATATTACCTCTCCCACATTGCATCGCAATGAATGACCACAATAACAACCATTCATACTGCAATTGATCAGTCATGCAGTTTCAGTTTCAGGCTTTGGTTTAGTTACACTCAAACATTCCACACAGATTTTTTCATAGGGGTCCTACTTCAGGTTCTGGACCAAAATATGCTAGGCCATAAGAACCTTGGAAGCCCTCTGCTGCAGATTAGGCAACATGAAGGTCATGGCACAGTTCAAGAGCAAATTGCTTGGTTTTACTGTTAACAGGATTAAGTACAGGCAGTCCCCGGGTTACGTACAAGATAGGGACTGTAGGTTTGTTCTTAAGTTGAATCTGTATGTAAGTCGGAACTGGCGTCCAGATTCAGCCGCTGCTGAAACTGACCGCCAGTTCTGACTTATATACAGATTCAACTTAAGAACCCGAAGTCAGCTGCTGCTGAAACTGATCAGCAGCTGATTCCAGGAAGCCCGGGGCAGAGCAACTGTGCTTTGGGCTTCCTGTAGTCAGCGCTGGTCAGTTTCAGCAACGGCTGACTTGGGGACGTCTGGGGCAGAGCAGCTGGGGTGCTGCTGGGTTGCTCCAGTACCACTGCTCCTCGGCGCTACTGGACCAACCCAGCAGCACCCCAGCTGCTCTGCCCCAGGCGTCCTGATTCAGCCGCTGCTGAAACTGACCAGCAGCGGCTGAATCAGGACGCCTGGGGCAGAGCAGCTGGGGTGCTGCCGGGTTGGTCCAGTAGTGCCCAGAGCGGCGCTGCGGGACCAACCGGCAGCGCCCCAGCTGCTCTGCCCCAGGGTCCACAACAAAAGCCTGGTCTGCTGGGGAGGGCACACTAGCTGCGCCCCCCTGGCAGACCAGGGACACAGGGAGTAAAGCGGCAGCGGGGGGGTGCCTCGCCTCTGAGGCTTTGCTCTGGCGCGGGACCGCTTTGCTCCCGGTGCCCCTGGTTTGCTGGAGACGGTCCCCAGCAGACCGTCTCCAGCAGACCAGGACACCGCGAGCAAATCCACAGCAGCGGCGGGGCCCCGCGCTTCTGAGGCTTTGCTCTGGCAAAGCCTCAGAAGCGTGGGAACCTGCCGCTGCTGCGGGTTTGCTCGCGGTGCCCTTGGTCTGCTGGGGACCGTCTCCAGCAGACCACGGGCACCGCGAGCAAACCCGCCGGGGCTGCGGCTTTGCTTCCGATGCCCCTGGTCTGCTGGAGACGGTCCCCAGCAGACCAGGGGCACCCCGGAGGTCGAGGTGGCTGACCGCTGCCTGTGAGCTCCGGGGCGAGAAAGCCCCGTTCGTAAGTGCGGATCCGACATAAGTCGGATCCGCGTAAGTCGGGGATTGCCTGTAGGCTCTTCTGAGCATGTCTGTTGCACCAGTTCTTCTACTAATAAACTTCTTGAATTTTAACCTTGGGTATCGAATTACATTTTGAAGTTGACCTCAGCATTTTGACTAAAGTTCAAGCTGATAAAACAGTTACGAGATTTTACAAAAAATAAATCTACATTTTAATTTTTTTATGTCTGCTGCCTGCTGCTCTTTACTTACATCAGAAACCTACCACCATTTCTAAGGGCATGTTTTGTGAAAGAAGGGCACTTTAAAAACAGTAACATTCAGAACCTCCACAATTCCTACTTTCTTGTCTTCTTGGAGTTTATTTAGCCTTACATCACCGACAGTAGTTCTAGGTGGTATATCCTGACATGTTATGATGTCCTTCCCTCCCCCACAAAATCTGCAATGATGAGGACTGAGGGTATGTCTACACTACAGCGCTAATTCGAACTAATTCAGTTCGAATTAGTTAATTCGAACTAAGCTAATTCGAACTAACGCATCTAGAACTAAAAACTAGTTCGAATTAGCGTTTTGCTAATTCGAACTAGCATGTCCACATTAAGTGGACCCTGAACAGGGCTTAAGGATGGCTGGAAGCACTGCTGGCAGGGCATCAGAGGAGGACTTAGAGCGTGGAGCTGCTGCCTCAGGCTAGCCGAGGGCTGCGCTTAAAGGGTCCCGACCCCCACCCCGGACAGACAGTTCTCAGTGGTGCCCCGCTTGAAAACCAGTCCTGGCTTGGAGTGCCCTGAGTGCCCACACTGGGCACATCACACCACTCGGCCATCAGCCCGGCTGCACTTGCCGCAGGCTGCCATCTGGGGAGAGGGTGCAATTGGGGGACTGCAAGAGAGCTTCCACCCCCAGAAGCCCGCAGAGCCAGCCCAGTCCTCCCCATCGGGGGCTCGTACCCCATTCTTCCCTCACCTCCTTCCACTTACCCTTCCCTAGCCCCTTTTCTTGATGTACAAAATAAAGGACAATTGTGTTCAAAAATGGAATCTGTCTTTATTGAACAAAACTGGGGGGAGACTGGGAAAAGGAGGTGGGAGAGGGGAAGAGAGAGGCTGGGAGAGGGGAGGGCAACTACAATGATCAGGGGTTGGGAACAGGTCCCATATGAAGAGAGGCTAAAGAGACTGGGACTTCTCAGCTTAGAAAAGAGGAGACGGAGGGGGGACAGGATAGAGGTCTCTAAAAGCAGGAGTTGGGTGGAGAGGGTGCATACAGAAAAGTTCTTCATTAGTTCCCATAAAGAAGGACTAGAGGACACCAAAGGAAAGGAATGGGTAGCAGGCTTCAAACTAGTAACAGAAAGTTGTTCTTCACAAAGCAAAGAGTCAACCTGTGGAAATCCTTGCTGCAGGATGCTGTGAAGGCTACAACTAGAACAGAATTTAAAGGGAAGTGAGATCAAGTCATGGAGGTTGGGTCCATGGAGTGGTATTAGCCAGGGGGTAGGAGTGGTGTCCCTGCCCAAGGTTTGTGGAAGGCTGGAGAGGGATGGCACGAGACAAATGGCTTGGTCACTGTCTTCGGTCCATCCCCTCCAGGGTCCCTAGGGTTGGCCACTGTCGGCAGCCAGGCTACTGGGCTAGATGGACCTTTGGTCTGACCCAGGACGGCCATTGTAAGCTCAGGGCTCAGGGTCGGGGGTCTCAGTGGACCCCCTTGATTTTCATGCACACCTGCTCCTGGGTGGCCAGGCTGGCAGCTCTCCTGCCCAAGCCGGCCACTTTCCTGTGCCTAGTGCGGAGATCGTGGACAAGGTCCACGATGTCTGCACTAGCCCAGGTGGGTGCCCGCCTCTTGCGGTCCCGGGCAAGCTCCCGGGAGCCGCCAGCCTGGTCCCGGAAAGAGGGGGAGGGCTGGGGGGCATCGGGTGGGTGGCTCAATCCGTGCCAGGTGCAGGGTCTGCTGGCTGGGTGCTGGCAGGCTTGCACCTGGCATGGGCACCGTAGCCAGCTCATGCCCCTTTAAGGGGTCCAGAGCCGGGAGGGGGGCATAGAGTTTCCCTGGTGTTGGCCAGAGTGGCCACCAGGGAAACCTGGGGAGGGCTAGCCTCCCACTAGTTCGAACTAAAGGGCTACACAGCCCTTAGTTCGAACTAGCTAGTTCGAACTAGGCGTTAGTCCTCGTAAAATGAGGTTTACCTAGTTCGAACTAAGCGCTCCGCTAGTTCGATTCAAATTCGAACTAGCGAAGCGCTAGTGTAGCGCATAGGAAAGTTAGTTCGAACTAACGTCCGTTAGTTCGAACTAACTTTCTAGTGTAGACATACCCTGAGGGAGTAAATCTGCAATGATCTCCACATGCTGTTCTCTATAGGTGTGTCTATATAGCACCCTAAACTCGAAATTGGATAAGCAATTTGCGCTATACAATGTGCGTATCTTATTTTGATTGTATTTCATAATAGCTTTGGCTACAGAATGCCAGATTTCAAAATAACACACTATTTCAACACATCCCTTAACTCTCATGGAACAAGGGATATAGGGATGCTGAAATAGTGTGCCCGCCATTTCAAAATAATGGGAGTGTTTAAAAGACACGGGGTAGCTATTTTGGGATCCCAGAGGTATCCTGAAATAGTCCCGCTGTCTAGACATACTGTATGAGTGTGTTCCTGAGGTTTTTCCCTACTATAGATTAGGCTACCTCTATAACTCTGAATTCAGTTAGAGGGCACTGGAAAGATAATATAGCCCCAGATTTTGTTATCTCTTCTCTAAAAATCTGTCAGGATGGAGGGAGAATGATGTGTATCTCCTCAGTCTGCTTGACCAGTCTTCACCATCCCCTCCCCACCTCAACATAGATTCTGACCTAGGAAACACCTTGTGCAGAGCATGGAGGAAAGGTGACAGCTGACTCCACCATCCATGGAGGAGTTGGAAAGGCACTTAGACGGATTTCTCCATACATAGATCTGAAATGATTTTGTAAGAACTTCCCCAGATATGCAGAATCAATCTTAATTTGACTATTTTAGAATATGGTCCTTCCTCCAGAAAAGAAATGGGGTCTAAGTCTGTAATCTCTGTTTCTACATGCACAGAATACTCACAGGTAATCTGAGCATGTATAGACAAGAGCATTCAGCTGAGATCTGCTATGTAGATGTAATAGAATTTTACCCTAAGTAGAAGTTTGCTGTAGAGATCTTCATTATAGGAAAACATTGCAAGAAAAAAAAAGTTTTCCTGACATTTCTAGAAAGAAATACTCAAGAGAAGCATTGCTCTGAGGCAATATTTTCTGAGGATGATATATTGCTTTTGCTCCAGAGGAGGAAGGTTTTGTCTAAAAAAAATCTTTTTTTTTGGGGGGGGGGAGAGAACTAAGGGGTGAAAAATAGAGCAAAACATTTTGCAAATGTGTGTCAGTTCTACCATATAGTCTGTGTCAAAACAAAACTTTTTTTTAATTCAAAATATTTTTGTTTTTCCTATTTGAAATGACTTATTTTGAAATTTCCTTCTATTTTATTAAAAGACAAAATAAAATCTTTAAAAAGCCTCTCAAAATTTAAATGAAATGGTTCATTTGACCCAAAACAATTGTTTCTGCCTTTTTTATTTGCCAGCATTTTAAAAACGTTTTATGTTGACCAAAAGTGATTCTTATTTTTAGAACTGCCAGTGACCCAAAAATCTATTTATTCATACAGCTCCACTTGCACCTTTCAGAATGACAGTATGAACACACCTGCTTATTTCTGCATTTAAGAAAGAAGTGCTGCTCAAAAACTTAAGGCTGAGTCTGATCATTATATCAAGGAATATAAAATCCAAGTTCATTACCTGTTTCCATTTTGCCATCCTGTGCTGCAGGCCCATCAGGAATTACACTCTTCACTTGTAGAAACTCATCTGGCTCATCCCCACCAATGATGGTAAATCCAAAGCCCATGTTGCTCTTCTTGAGAGTTGTGCTGAGAAAAATTCCCTTCAGTTGTGATGCATCACGGGTGAAGAGTGGTTTTTCTACATCAGTCAATACAAACAAAAAGAAAAGAGTTCCAGTCAAGTAATAATATAACATGAATATGAACTCAAAAATAAAAACAGAAGAAGCAGCAGCAATAGTAGGTGGCAGTGTGGCATTTTAAAATTAAAGGAAATAAAGAGTGTAAGCATTCCAGGAGAAATAAACACATTAGTGAGTCCTCATGTTATATAAATATATAACTAACTAAGGAGGATTTTTCTATATATAGCAGTTCAATCTTGGAGAGTGGAAGGGCTAGGAATGCTCTTTGGTACTGAAAATAAGTTTAGAGATAATTGTTATGTAGCTAAAATATTTACATGATGATAAAACAATATGCAAGGTAATTCTGAACTCAAAATTACTCCTAACCTATTGATTCAGCTTTATATATCATATAATTTACTCTGTATATTACTCCCAATAACAAAAAATATCCATTGTTTGTTTTATATCAGTGATTCAAAGACAAAGGGATAAATTCCAGATAAACTTTTTATCCCACACAAATGGAAGTTCAGCTACTGACAAATGGCATTTACAATTGGGGTGACTGTCCAGTGACCTTTATATCTATTTTTGAATGTGCGTCAGTGTAAAGTGTTACCATCAGGCAAGAATAAGTCTCACCTGGCTTCCAGTGCCTCTCTTCTGTGCTTTATTTTGTGAAAAGATGTATGGAAAAAGGTGAAAAGCTTTGTGACTTAACTTATCTCAGTACTTTTACAACAGTGCAGCTTGGCTAACAAGCAGCACTTGGACGTACCATACAGACTGTACATTCCAGCATTGTCCCGCCGACACTGAGACAGGTCATTCACACTGCGAGACCGCTGAGGAGCAGGATGCGGGTGAACGTGTTTAGGCCTAGGTAATGTTGATGAGGCGCTTTCTACTGTTACAAAGGAGAACAAGCCTCATTCTTTGGCCTATAACCTTATGTCAAAAGTTACTCATCCATCAATATTGACTTTTGCTAACACATTTCTTTCTAAGCGCAATCATTTTCACATTATTAAGATTCAGTGTTCTTGCAAATTCCGATAGCGTAGTGTTTGAGGCTTCAGATTAAACGCTATTTGCTATATATGTTATCTTAGAAACATACTGAATACCAAGTAATGCTAAATCACAGAAGATTCCAGTTGCCAATCTCAAGTTATTTTTAAAGAATGCTTCATTTGGGGTAGTTTTTCCTTTCTTTCCCTGAGCCTTTAGGAAATATTCAGAGCACGTTTTCCCCATTTTTCTGTGCAACCACAAGAGAAAAAAGATTGAAAGGTCAGAGTCTCAGAGTTCAATAAGCTGAGGGTTTAAGAAAAAAAAAAGGACAAAATGTGCTTTAATAATTTAGTGAGTATTGGCAACACTACTATTTTAACTGGACTATGCTAAATCACCGTTATAAAAACAGGAAAGTATAGCAAATATTTTCTTTCTTATATCTGACATGCTACTGTACCTCGGAAAGCTTGGGCCTGCATAGGCTTTGTTCCAAGTTCTGCGTTGGGCATGTTATGCTGCTGTAGCTTCCTTTTTGCTTCAAGGACAGGATTTTCAAATTGTGTTCTTCTATTTATGTGGCTGAAAATAATTGGTTATGATTAAAAATTAAGTCAATTTGAGGAAAAAATATTATTTACTTCATTGGACCATCATGAGAATGTGTGGTTAGTGCTAATCAGTGCAAATGAGGCATGCACGATCTAGTTGATAGCACAAATAACTGGGAAGTAGAGATGGTCTTGAATTTTTCAACAAAACATTTTTTCTTTGGAAAACGTCAATTTGTGGATACTGAAACTTTTAATGGGAAAAGGTCAATTTAGACAATTGTTCAATTCAAACATATTTAGAATTTTTTTTTGAAATTATCAAAATGTTCTGTTTCAACATTTTCAAAATTATTTTTTGTAATCATTATAGCACAACAAAGTTAAAGAATAAAAAGGCCAAAAGCAAAACAAAATATTAAAAAAATCTGAAAACAATGTAGCAAATTATCCTAAATTTGAAAAAAGTTTTGTTCTGTGAAAATTTGAGATTCCACCTCTTCCTCTCAATTCATGTGGGAAATTTTTTTCATAAACTTGAAAATTTTCTGAGATTGGAAAAACTGTTTCTTTCCAAGATCCATTTGGATGTTCTCTGTCCTTTCAATTTACTGCACTCTGCTATACATGTCAAGTTTCAAACTATGTGGCTATTCTGCAGTATCACTGAAAAACACTTTATCAGAACACTTCACTACATGTGATTTCTATGCATGATTCCAAGATAGAAACAGGATGGTGTTATGAGCAGAGTGGTCCTGGATAAGCTGAAAACAAAATTAGTTGTTTATAACAAAATAGAAACCTCAACCGAAAAGATGACTGTATAGACAAATTGCTTATCAAAGTGACAAATCCATTATGTGCTGGATTTCCACAATAGAAAACAAAATTATACTAGGGAGAAATTTTAACCCTTTACTATATTTGTTACATTTTATTTAAAAAAATGGGAAAATGCAAAAAATACTTCATGTCTTGTGAGAGCACTAAACACACACACACACACACACACACACACACACACACACACACACACACAAAACCCTCATTGTAATGCCAGAACTTTCTCTCAATATGTAATATTTACAATGGCATATTAGCATATGTTCTTCTTTCATACTGTATGTTTGATAACCTGCATCTCATACATAACTTTCTCCTGTATATTAAGTTGCTGAGTGTTTTATCAGGAGGATAAATTTTTTCACTGACAAGGAAACAATTCCAGAAGGGGGCGGTCATCTTCTGTGTCATGTTGCATGCCTTTCCTGATGTAGACAGAGGGTTTGAGGGCATTCAGGATCATGCAGTACTGGGCATATGAAGTTTTTGATGTGCTGTAAATTACTATTGCTCCAGACAGGTAAATATTTCTGCACAGAGGGATAGCTATTCAAAGCAGCTCAGCTCTTATATGTTCTCATAGCCCTGGTCTACACCAGGGAGTTATTTCAGAATAACGCCCCTTATTTCAAAATAACAAGCAGAGCAACCACGCTACCAAAGCCTGTTATTTAAATAATGGGCTGGTTATTTCAAAATCTGTGCTCCTGTTTTCCTCAGGGAATCTCTCTTATTTTGAAATTGTTATTTCAAAATAGCATTAGTGTGGACAATCCAGTGCTGCTAATTAGAAATAATTGGCCTCCAGAGGCCTCTCACAGCTGCACTTGTGGCCACTCTGGTAACACCTGCCAGCTCCACTGCTCCCCTTCTCCTGAAGAGCTTAAAGCAGCAGACTGCAGGAAAAGGGCTTGTGGCATGTGCAGGCCTTTCCAAAACCCATGCCTCACAGCATCATCTCAGGAGCCATGGCAGACCCCAGTGCTTCCTCTGAGCCCCCCATGGCTGCCAGCACTGCTGCAGCATCCTCTGCTGCCACTAGACAGGGATTCTTAAGAGCACCAGCCTGGACTGGTGAGGAGATCCTGGATCTCATTGTGGTCTGAGGCAAGGAGACCAAGCTCTAGGAGATCAACACCAGGAAGAGAAACAACAATGCTTAAGTCTGTATGGCCACCAGCCTGGCCAAAAAAGGACACGCCCGGACCCTTGACCAGGTTCAGATGAAAATAAGAGCTCTGGCAGGCCAGAGAGAAAAAGTTTTTTTAATTGTTTTATTAAAGAAAACAATTACTAGAAAACCTGGGTTTTTTTTAAAGAAAGTGTGTCTGATAGAAAAGATAAGGAAATGTTGCACAGTTTACAATAAGTACCTAAGTGGTTAGGTTAGCTGTCCTATTAAGGAGACTGTGCTGTAGTTAATCAACCATAAATGTAGAGAGATTCTTTTTGCGATTACAAAGCTAAAATGGTCAGCACAGAATTCTGTGTAGGGCTCTGGAAGGAAGAAGGCTGGATGCCAGTGTTTAGTCTTTAAGCAACAGGTACTGTTAGAATGTTGTACAAAAGTTCACCCAAGTAGAAAGTAGAAAGTTGCACCTACTACAGTTAGTGCAAATGTCCATACCCTGCAGATAAGAGTTTAGATCTGCAATAGCAAGGTGAATTAAGAGCATATACATCCATTGATCTGTAGTTATGTATAATTGAGAGGAGAAGCAGGATCTAGGCCCTCACTCTCTAGAGAAAATTGCAAGGCATTTTGCGCTTAACAGAGTGCTAAGAATCCAAATACTTCTTATGGGTGACCACTGTAAGGTGCTACACTGAATCTAATTATTTTGGTGGTTTATACACACAAACTGCCCCTCTTGATTTTAGAGAGATACAGGTGTTCTAATAAGCTCAGGGTAGGATAGTCTTTCCTTAACAGCATTAAAGAGCTTCCTATAACATTGGATTGTATTTGAATATGCAAAGGTTCATAACCTAACTTTTCATGATTTATCTATTTTATGACATAATTAAGAGAGTTGATTGTAATGTGATTTCATCTGGTTAAAAATGAAGTCATCTGTTAAATACTACTATAAAGAAAGATGTAACACTGTCACTTTGTATAATGAAAAATGTAAAACAATTTTCACTCCAAAATTTTTGAGTTTAGTATATTAAAATACAGCTCCTTATATTCACTACAAAAGCCTGTATAGAAGTAATGCTGTCTCACTTTTAATGCCTGCCTATGAACATCCATTCTTCTATTCCGGGTCTCTGCTAGATCTCATTAAAGCTTTTCTATTACAATAAGTACAATACGACTTTAATGCACACTTTCCCTCACTTATATTTTGTCTGTTGGATGAGTTAAATTGGCAGAAGCCTAGAAACATAACTGCATTGCAGTATTTGGGGCCAGGAGCCTGTGGCTGCCTGATTGAGGGTGGGCTTAAAATGCAGACAACTGCATGCTCCATTTTAGTTCCACTGACTATGTAGTGGAACAGCATACACCAGGCCTGGCAAAATACGGTCTGCAGGCCAGATCTGGTCTACCAAGCCACCAAATCTGGCCCACGGATGCTATGGGGAGGTCCAGGCAGGCTCCTTGCTTGCTTCGCCCCACCCGCACACTGCTCAGAAACGCGGCTGTGGGGGCGTTTTTTTCTTTAAAAACTGTGAATCTGGAGGAAAGGAGGGAAGTGTTAGGAGCTGCTCCCACCTCCAGCACAATCCCATTGGCCAGTTTCTGGTAGGAAACTGTCCAATGAGAGCTGCCTGTTTCAGTAACAGGCAGCCATGAAGCACAAGAGGCCCCAGAGCACATGGCTGCAGCTTGTGCTGGGGCGGGGCAGGCAGGGAGGCTGATTCAGGAACGGCTGCTGGCTGGTAATTCTGGCAGAGCCTATCTCTGGCACCCCAGTCACTTCCTTCCCCAACCCTCTGCCCCCCACGCCACATAGCCAAATCCTCTGGCCCTCCCCCGTACCAATATCACCTCCCAGATACGGCATCCCCGTACCAATACCTGCCCCAGATCATAGTCCCCTCCTGCCCTAGCTCACAACCCAAATACCTGCACCCCCTTCTGTACCCCAATTCCCTGCCCTAGGTCACAATCCAACCCCCTCCACCTCAGTCTAGTGCCCCAGGTCACAACTGCCTCTTTCACCCAAACAACCCAGGAAACTACAGACTGGTCAGTTTAACGTCTGTCCCAGGGAAGATAATGGAGCAGGTAATTAAGGAAATCATATGCAAACACTTGGAAGGTAATAAAGTGATAGGGAATAGCCAGCATGGGTTTGTGAAGAACAAGTCATGCCAAACTAATCTGATAGCTTTCTTTGATAGGATAACGAGCCTTGTGGATAAAGGAGAAGCGGTGGATGTTATATACCTAGACTTTAGTAAGGCATTTGATACGGTCTCACATGATATTCTTATTGATAAACTAGGCAAATATAACTTAGATAGGGCCACGATAAGGTGGGTGCATAATTGGCTGGATAACCGTAGTCAGAGAGTTGTTGTTAACGGTGCTAAATCCTGCTTGAAAGGGATAACAAGTGGAGTTCCGCAAGGGTCTGTTTTGGGACCCATACTGTTCAATATCTTCATCAATGATGTAGATATTGGGATAGAGAGTACGCTTATTAAGTTTGCAGATGATACCAAACTGGGTGGGGTTGCAACTTCTTTGGAGGATAGGGACATAATTCAAAATGACCTTAGCAAGTTAGAGAAATGGTCAGAGGTAAACAGGATGAAGTTTAATAAAGAGAAATGCAAAGTGCTCCACTTAGAAAGGAACAATCAGTTCCATACATACAAGATGGGAAGCGACTGTCTAGGAAGGAGCATGGTGGAAAGGGATCTAGGGGTCATAGTGGACCACAAGTTGAATATGAGTCAACAGTGTGATGCTGTTGCAAAAAAAGCAAATATGATTCTAGATTGTATCAACAGGTGTGTTGTAAGCAAAACTCATGAAGTCATTCTGCCGCTCTACTCTGCACTAGTTAGGCCTCAGCTGGAGTACTGTGTCCAGTTCTGGGCGCCACATTTCAAGAAAGATGTGGAGAAATTGGAAAGGGTACAGAGAAGACGGACAAGAATGATTAAAGGTCTAGAGAACATGACCTATGAAGCCAGGCTTCATGAACTGGGCTTGTTTAGTTTGGAAAAAAGAAGATTAAGGGGGGACATGATAGCGGTTTTCAAATATCTAAAAGGGTGTCACAAGGAGGAAGGAGAAAATTTGTTCCTCTTGGTTTCTGAGGACAGGACAAGGAGTAATGGGCTTAAAGTGCAGCAAGGGAGGTTTAGATTGGACATTAGGAAAAAATTCCTAACTGTCAGGGTGGTCAAATATTGGAATAAATTGCCAAGGGAGGTGGTGGAATCTCCCTCTCTGGAGATATTTAAGATCAGGTTAGATAGACATCTGTCAGGGATGGTGTAGACAGAGCTTGGTCCTGCCTTGAGGGCGGGGGGCTGGACTCGATGACCTCTTGAGGTCCCTTCCAGTCCTATGATTCTATGATTCTATGATTCCCTCCCTTAGATCCCCAAGCTCCTTTCTGCACCCAACCTCCATCCCAGGCCCTGCACCTCCTTCATTAATATTATGGAAGAGTGCAGTCTTAGACCACTTTCCAGATGTTTGGTGTGGCCCCCACCATCAAAAATTATTGTGCACCCCTAGCATACACCTTAACACTGC